>NW_024043230.1:0-17812 GCF_014851395.1 Micropterus salmoides | reverse complement strand
ATAAAAAAACAACACCACCACAACATTTGAGTGAATACCCACTCCCTTTTTATTAACGCTTAACAACGTCAAGTTTCTTACCTACTGAAGTTCGTCCCGATTCTTCAAAATAGGTAGATGGACTATTACAGGTCTTAAGTTGATCACACTGAAATGCAGCTTCTGTTTTCACTTCCTCCTAAACAAAGAAACAAAAAGGTAAAAGTGTGTAGTTGTAGCATGGACTGAGTTGCAGTAACAAAAGCATCATACAATACATCTTACCGAACTACGTGATTTATTTTATATGGAAGTAAATGACAGTTTTAGTGTGCATAGGCGTGGAATGACTCCTGAGGCCTGTAACTGTGAGAAGTGGGATAACACAGTATCACAGTCCTTGAATTATGTTGTCTATACACCAAAGACAAGGCAAGTGCTCATTATGCAGTATCAATAGTCCTACAGGGCTAGGCCAATAAATACACCTGTCCGTAGAGTACTTCAACTGGGTCAATAAAAGTCGATTTGCAGATGCAGATGAATCACATATTATACTCTACATGTTGCACCCCTGCTATGACATTTAAAAGTGTTTGTGATTGGATTAATCAGGTTTTTATTTGTAAAAAAATAAATGTGGAAATATAACAAACATAACTACAGTATAAACACCTACTATATGCTTATTTCTTATTTATCTCCTAGGGCGGCTGTGGCTCAGGAGGTAGAGCGTGTTGGCCGTTAATCGGAAGGTCGGCGGTTTAATCCCTGGCTCCCCCTGGTTGCATGTCGAAGTGTCCTTGGGCAAGATACTGAACCCCGAATTGCCCCTGGCGGCTATTCCGCCAGTGTATGAGTGAGTGTGAATGTTAGTTTCCGTTTGAGCTCAGTGTATGAATGTGTGTGACTGGTGAATGCAGATGTAGTGTAAAAGCGCTTTGAGTGGTCGAAAAGACTAGAAAGGCGCTATACAAGTACAGAGCATTTACATTTCCTTAATGCTGGAGTTTAAAATATTGAAAATGTAACTGCAGGGGTTGATTAAATTGTCCCGATATAACTAGCATGTTTGTTTATATCATTACTTCAATCAATAATATAATGAAAACCCAACCACACAAATTCTGTCAACCTAAAAAACTACATTTGAGCACATTTGCTGTCCTCAACAATTACATCTGAAATGTTACTGTGGCTCTGGACTTCTGTGCGCTTCATTTACAGTATGCAACCTTTTATATACAGTCTATTTATGCAACGAACTGCTCATTTGTCAACAAAAAGTATGCACTCTGTCCACTCAGGCAGATACGTGTATCAAAACAAACACACCCTTAACAAAATATGGACTGTGTAACGTTAGTTACGTATGAATGCACGTTTCTTCACTCACAAAGAGTTGGCAGAGGTTAAAGCCATAAGCTTACAAAGCAACATCGCCACATAGTTTGTCCTCACCTGACATGGCTCCTCATGCTCAGACTTGATACACAGGGATGGGACAGCGCTACACTTTAGCTGGACCGTGCCAGTCAGACTCGCATTTACAAAACAACCATCAGTAAAGTGTTCACGACAAATTGTGATATCAGTCCAGCACGATTCTTTGAGTCGCTGCCCGTTGACTTCGAAGAGGAACTGGACCCACTCCAGTCTCCTCTCCGGATCCTCCGGTAACTTGAACCTTTGCGCACCGCGACGCCCTGAATCACAGCCGACGACCGAGCACATCCCGGATATAAGGTCAGGCCCTCAGTTTTAAAAAGTGGTCGGCGTTGAAGTTAATGCTCTCTGGGTTCCGACTACTATCCCAATGTCCTAAAAAGTCTTAAGCTAACAGCTAGCCATGTGTGCAGCGGCAGTGTCGGCTGAATGGGCGCTACCTGGGCGGGGTTTCGTACGGGGTTCGCGTGGTTTCATATCACGCGTATCCCGGATTTAGGGTCAATTCAAGAGAAAATAAACCCAATCCCCATCTCCACCCGTAGGTGTCATTTACATTGAGGACACTAGGGACATGTCCCCATCAATTTTTGAAAGCATTTGTAAAATATGTTCAAAAAAATTACTTGCATCAAGATATGGTTTAGATAAGGTTTATTTGCACAACACAAATTGAATCCGAATTGCACTGCAATGTAAATACAGAAGAAACAGATCTACGTTGTCAGAAAAAGTTCCCAAAGCTACAAAAAACTAAAAACCTACTGATTACTGCATTATATTACAGTATATTTTTATATTTTGATTTGTCATTTGCCACCTGAATTTTGTGTTTCCCTTTAAATATCAATAATTACATTTCCACCATAAACTGGAGCACAAAAGGTCTCCAGAATGCAGGAAATTAAGTGTTTGATGCTCAAAGTCTTCTGGGGAAGGACCCCCAGAAAATGCCCCCACCACTTTTCAACATGAAATGACACGCCTCCTCCACCCTATAGCCTAAACCCACCTAAACCCTGAACCCTCACAGATTTAGTTGATGTCTCCTGGACCTGGTAATTAAATGCTTAAGGGCTGTAAGGGCCTGAAATGGTGTAATGGGACAGCCCCACACTTTGCAACATATCATATTAACTTAACTACACCAAAACAAATGTGGGTTTGGGACTTTTTTGGTTGACCTTTATTACTTTCTTCATAGCCAAGGCAATGAATGGACTGACAGTCTGATTTGAACAATCTTGCCTAATAAATTGATTATTTGAAAATAACCCGTGGAGAAGAGGTACTTTTCAAATAATCACTTTACTCGTTTTTATCAAAACAGCATCATACACTTACATGTAAACTTCTTTTTTCTTGAAGTTGCTCCTTCCATGTTTATTTACCTTTTTTTTTAAGGCAGGCTTCCCCTGGTAACCCAGTATTTAATATCATAACGCTATAAGCTGTGGGTAATTCCCTCAGGCGAAGTCTGCAGAGAGGAAAGTGTGCATAAAGGGCTCAAAAAGTCTGCCAGAGAGCCCTCCTGCACTTTGCACAATTTGACAGTGGGCCAACCCTAAGCCATGCTCATGGACTGACCGGGAACGTGTCTCAAAGTCTGTGAGTCTGAGTGTGCAGACTGGGATTCAGCCATACTCATACCTACAGGAAGGTGACAGAGACCCACGAAAGTCTATGCTTTCCTAATAAGAGACCACTGAGACAGCTACTAAACTGAATTTATCTGGGACAACCTCTTTACCCAGAGGACAGGGACACTGTTGATGTAAAAGTATGGTACTCTTAAATGCTTTTTAAAATAGCACAACAAACCAGTCCATTCACACTGTTCTGAAAAGACAGACATCCCAAAATAAGGGTAAATAACACCAAAGCTATCGGCATGGCTAAATATCACCACAAGAGAGTCAGAAAATATGCTTTTAAAACATTTTAATGAACCAACCCTTTTAAGTGTGTACATGATTACAAAGTAGGCTATCATGGAGACCACTGTTTCCGGTCTAACTACTGCATGGCATTAATCCTCCTGTCATTACTTGGTTGTCACTGAACTATAGAAGTGGTTGAAACTTTTTCCAAACCTGTTGCCACAGTAAATGTCAAAATAAACACCCAACCTTTGTGACAATCAACGGTCCGACAAGATGACCTGTTAGATGTACAGTACAAGTAAAGTTACCTCTCAACCTGTGGGGCTAACTTAGAAGTGGTTTACAGGTCAGATAACACTAAGAAGAAAGAAGTACAGTCCTCTCCAAAAGTACTGGATCGGTAAGGCAAATTCCTTTGTTTTTGTTGTTCACTGAAGACATTGGGGTTTAAGATCAAAAGATGAGTATGAGACAAGAGTTCAGAATTTCAGCTTTTATTTCCTGACATTCACATCTAGATGTGTTAAACAACTTAGGACATATCACCGTTTGTATTAGACCACAGCATTCTTAGGTGAGCAAAAGTAATGGAACAAATAATCTTAAAGTAAATAACATTTAATATTTGGTGGCATAACCCTTGCTTGCAATAACTGCCTCAAGCCTGTGACCCATCGACATCACCAAACTGTTGCATTCTTCATTTGTGATGTTATTCCAGGCATTTACCGCAGCTTCTTTCAGTTCTTGTTTGTTTCGGTGTGTTTCTCCCTTCAGTTTCTTAAGGAGGTGAAATGCATGCTCTATTGGGTTAAGGTCAGGTGATTGACTTGGCCAGTCTAAAACCTTCCACTTTTTCCCCCTGATGAAGTCCTTTGTTTTGTTGGCAGTGTGCTTTGGGTCGTTGTCCTGCTGCATGATAAACTTCCTACAAATTAGTTTCAATGCTTTTCTCCGTAAATTGGCAGACAAAATGTTTCTGTACACTTCTGAATTCATTCTGCTGCTACCATCATCAGTTACATCATCAATAAATATTAATGAGGTGTAGAAGCAGCCATGCCCGCCCAAGCCATGACATCACCTCCACCATGCTTCACAGATGAGCTTGTATGCTTCGGATCATAAGCATTCCTTTCTATCTTCACACTTTGGCCTTTCCATCACTTTGGTAGAGATTCATCTTGCTCTCATCAGTCCATAAGATTGTGTTCCAATACTTTTGCAGCTCATCTCTGTACTTCTTTGCAAATTTCAATCTGGCCTTTGGATTCTTCCTGCTGATGAGTGGTTTGCATCTTGTGGTGTGGCCTCTGTATTTCTGCTCTCTGAGTCTTCTTCAAACAGTGGATTGTGATACCTTCATCACTGCACTGTGGAGGTCGTTGGAGAGGTCACTGATGTTTTGGGGGTTTTCTTCACAGCTCTCACAATATTTCTATCATCAACTACTGCCGACCTGTTTGATGTCTGTTGCTCAGTACACCAGTAGTTTTTCTTTTTCAGGACATTCCAAATTGTTGTGCTTACTATGCCCAATGTTTGTCCAATGGCTCTGGTCGATTTTCCTTCTTTTCTCAGCTTGACAGTGGCTGTTTTTTCTCCCATGGACAGTTCTCTGGTCTTCGTGTTGGTTTATTCCCTTTAACAGGAAATACAGTCTTCATAGGTTTGAAAGAAGGATGAAAACTTAGACTAGTCATGCAGAGCTATTTAATGTTTGGGCAACAAGAAACATCTGTCAGTCACATGTTCCAATAGTTTTGCTCACTTGAAAAATGGGTGGGTTCAAACAAACGGTGATATGTCCTGAGTTGTTTAACACATCTAGATGAGAATACCAGGAAATAAAAGCTGAAATTCTTAATTCTTGTCTCATCTTTTGATCTTAAACCCAAAAATAAAGGAATTTGCCTTCCTGTTCCAATACTTTTGGAGGGTACTGAATGTTGAATTTACATCAGAAAGGAACACAAGCACTTAACATCAGTCTTGTTTAATGTACTTATATCCAGTTTGGTCCCATAGAATACACATCAGGTAACAGGATTCAAAAATATTTTGAAATCAAAGCAATAGTTTCTCTTAAAAGAGGTGTACATGTTTTGTCTGTCATGTTATGTACATTTCTAGGAAATCAGTGCAGTTCTGTATGAATGTCCACTTAATATGGCTCTTTTCTTTTCACAATTTTTTAAACCACTAGATTTTTCCTTGGTCGTCCCCTGCGCTTTCCTAAACCTTTACCACTGTTCTGGCTGCTGTGCCTCTTTTTCTTTGACTCTGCTGGGTCGAAATCAGAGTCACTGTCAGAATTCTTTGCCTTTCTCCTCGGTCTGCTTGTGCTCGATGCCACCTTCTCACTCCTCTCCTCTCCCTCCTCTGCAGTTTCAAAGGACTTGTCACTGTCGCCCGGCTCATCGCCGCTTTCTTCATCACTGGCTCTTGTTTTCTTCAACTTCTGCCCTTGCGGTTTTCCAGTCTTTGTGTTTGAACACTGGCCTTCCTCTTTAACTGCCATAACCGAGTTGCCTGATTCATAGCTCTTTGGCCTTCCTATGGGCCTACCTGTGGTTTTCCTTTTTTTGGTGGTCCCATATATTCTCTCATTCTGCCCCTCCTCTTCTGTATCCTGTTCTTCCTCTACATTGTCAAGCCCTAAATCTGCACCGCTCTTGTTCCCATTATCCTGAGCATCAACAGTGTCGCTTTCCCTTTGGTTTATCTTTTCCTTCTTTTGCTCACATCCAGAGCTCGGCGTGTGGTAACGCTGGACGTGACTCTTCAAGCTCACGTTGTGATTGAAGCACTTGTCGCAATGCTGACACTTGTAGGGCCTCTCCCCTGTGTGCAGACGCATGTGGGATTTCAGGTGGCCTGCCTGGTTGAAACCACGTTGGCACACCGAACACTTAAACGGCTTCTCTCCCGTGTGCACAGATAAGTGTCTCTGCAGAGTAAGTGGCCAGAGGAACTCCATCCCACAGATGTCACATTTTAATTGCGGGGGGCCTCTGTGATCCACAAGGTGTATTCTGCGCTCCTTATTTGAAGCAAATGTCTCTGAACAGTCGGGACACTTATAAGGCTTTCCTTCAGTTAGATGGGTCTGCTCGTGACTGAATTTGTCCACCTTTGTTTTGAATGTAACATGGCAGTATTTACACCGATGCTCATAGTTTGCATCATGGACTCTGCTGTGGCGAATTAGAGCGACCTCACTGACACATCTTTTCCCACAAATGTTGCAAGGATAGGGTTTCATTTTGTGCTCACACGTGTGAGGCCACCGCTTGTTGAAAAACATCCCGCAATCCGTGCAGAGCTCCCTGTGTTTGGGGGCAAAGTGAGAATAATTATCATGTTCTCCCTCTTCCTCCTCTTCCCCGTCATCCTCCGTTTCATTATCAGGTTTCTTCTGAAGCACTCTAGCCGGGAAAAAGCCCCTCACTGGCTTCCAATCCTCGTCTGAGTCCATGTCACCCTGCTCACTCAACTCCTCCTCATCCATGGAGTCACTTTCCTCATCAACAACAGCAACAATCTCAGGGACCCCATCTTTTGGCGCTGCCTGTGATACATAGACATCAATGGGTATGGGTGAAATTAAACTTTGTACAGCAGACTGTTTTAAATAATGAAACTTAAAAACAACAAGGTGCAAGCTGAGGACACCCTATGATTAATGATTCTAACTGAACAGTTTATAAAACCCACAAAATGAATCTAAATGCAGTTTTCTCAGCGAGAAAATGCAAAAAGAAAAATCCCAACGTAATGACCCATATGACATAGACAATATGCATGTATGGTATTTCTTGGATGCACAATCCCAAAACTATAAGTAGTCTGGATGTGTTGTAGTGAGCCCTACCTGTTGGGTCTCTGGAGTTACTTCTGTGCCTACTGTCAAGTGTTGCTCCGCAGCTGTCGGGACGCTGGCATTGACTTGGCTTTTCCAGTGGTTTCTGTACTCACACTGAAGGCACCGCTGGTTCAAGACGACGAACACCCCATAGGTGACCTTCTCCATCTGAAGCTTACAGCCACACAATGGGCACTTGCAGCTAAATAACTGGAGGAGGCGTTTTTCATTCACAACATACTTCCCTTTCATCTGTAGAAGCGCAGCCCTAAAAATCAATTTAAATAAAAATGTTAACTTGATGTAAAAAGTTGCCAAAGTCAGCAAAAATGTTAAGCACAAATTTACAGGAAACGTACTTTTCCCTGATCAAATCCATTTTCTTATTTTTTGGATGCATCCGGCCATGTACAGATACTACAGCATGTGAAGTGTCAGTTGAAGATGGGACGCCTTGTGAGACTGGGGTTCCTTGGGCAGCTGCAAATTAAATTGGGATTATATGTGAGAAAATTCTTCATGTTAGCTCATTTTTATAAACACAATAACATTTCGTTTTACCCATTGAAGTCCGTCTTGATTCTTCTGAATAGGAAGTTGGGCCATCACATGTTTTAAGTTGATCACACTGACAGGCAGCTCCTCCGGTTTCCTCAGGCTCCTACACAAAGTAACACATTAAGTAAGTGCAGTTGACCAAGATCAACTAACAAAAATAAATAATTGTGTGTAACAATATTAAAGTACCACATGTTTTGATTTTATACGAAAATATATAAAGACTTTGTGTGTGACTGATTGCACAATGTGAATATTTAACAACTGGGTGGTAAATTGCTACATTAAGGACTACTTTGTGTTAACAGTCTGGGGCTAAACTAGTCAATATTAGCATATTGCGCACCAGCAACATCTAGGGGCAACACTACTATTCAGTTTGCTAAATGTGGATCTGCACCTCCCTCGTACTGAGTACATGTTGTGTGAAAGGAGAGGCCATTGGATTTCTGTTACTGTGTTCATGCCTAATTCAAGTGGTTAAAGACTTCCTACTGTACTGTTATTCCCTACTGTATCGCTCCTGTTATGACTAATGAGTCCCAAATGTGTGTCTCTGACTTGCACATGACTGCTATGTTTTTTATTGTTGTTGTTTTGTATTGTGCATTTACTCTTAACGTTAATTGGCAATTAAATTCGTACTCTTAACCGGACTTATTATTATTATTATGAATCAATTATTTTTTATTTATGTATGTATTTATTAAACAAATATCGATTGATAAAAACATTTTGTTTTTTGGCTCCGTCCACGCGGCGTGTTTTATGTATAAAAACAAACAACCCCTAAGAATTAGCTACATATTATCAAACATAAGGACGCATCATTAGCTCGGAGGAGTAAACACATGCGTACAGCAGACTCACCACACACTTTGGGCTTTCTAGATCTGGTTCAGGTTCGTCTGACTCAGACTGGAGACACAGTAATGGGACCGCACTGGGCTTTAATGTTAGCTGGACCTTGCCAGTCTTGCCTGAATGGCTCGGTGTCAGGTTTTCAAAACATTCATCTGTAAAGTGTTCGATACAGATTGTAATGTCCGTCCAGGACGACTCTTTAAAACGCTGCTTATTGACTGTGGCGAGAAACTGGACCCACTCCAGTCTCCTCTCCGGATCCTCCGGTAACTTGAACCGTTGCGCACCGCGACGCCCCGATTCACAGCCGACGACCGAGCACATCCCGGATTTAAGCTCAGGCCCTCCAGCTCTTAGTTTTTATTTAATATTCACAAAGAGTAGAACACGGGCGGGTTCATGTATCAATATTTTAAATCGTCCAGCCCCAACAACACTGCTGAGCTAATTCAGCTAATGGTTGTCGCTACAGGCTCTGGATGGGCGGGGGGTCGGGGTTCTACGCACGGGTTCGCACGGTTTGTTATCAGGCGTACACCGGCTAGTGTAGCTCCTGTCTACTGTGTGACAGTGATGTTTTCTGTTATTAAAGAGGATCTCTAAAACCTACCAGATTAGAACCAGGGTTAATTGTGTTTTAGAAAGTGTTTTCGTCTAGACGCATTGTCTTGACACGCGTAGGCTACTTTTGTTTTATTAGATTTTTTTTCTCTTCCTCTAGACGCCTACCTTCACGACAGTTTCTACTGTCGGCGATGCCAGTTGTACGTAAGGTGACTGACAAGAAAATGTGAGAAACAAACCCAAATTTCTTCCTATGAAAGTTTAACAATAAATAGACTGATTAATGCCAGTGCATATGCGTACAAATATTTGGGTCTGGGCAGTTTCCAGCAGGTGGCGCTGTTCTGCTTCAAACGGTTTGTGTCATGATGACCTTGACTATTGCCAGTAGAGCTGTCTATGGTGTAGTGATCATCACTTCTCAGAAGCTTGTTAATATTAGTTTCTTAAAAAGTATTACTTTTTGTTCCAATCTATGGAATTTGATATCATAAGCATTTATGAAAGGCTTTACCACTAAGGGAATTCCCGTTGAGATTAATATCTCATTTGCAAGAGAGACACGAGTAGGCTACCTGTAAAATAATACAAGAAACCGAAGGACAGTAATATAAATTAGAATATTAAAACATGATGTATGAAATAAAAGCATGTTCCTAAAGTGCCACAGGGTACAATACTGTGGATTTTAAAGGGGCTTTGTTAATTGTTGCATGTTATAACCAATCAAATATTGTATCAGACTAATGTGGGGATTAAGTGGCACAATCTTTAACACTGCATTTGCTGCAGCTACAGTTTCCTACTATGTTAAAACACACACCAAACCCTCTTGAGTTTACCTGTCCTACATTCCCAAAAGATGACCTTTCTGTGTGCGTGCATGTGTATTTGTGCATTTGTGTGTGACTTTGTCCATCAGTTAACAGATCTAATCCCCCAAGTCAAAGAACACATGTTTTCCTGGAGGTGGAGTAGATACTGCAGCTACAGTGCATGCCTTATGTTTTGTGTCTCAGAGGATCTGTACTTGTAAATAATCCTCAGGAGTCATTGAATTCTGTCTTTTAACTATTTAATGTCCATAGGGCCGCTTGCCAGGAGTGAAAATCATGCACATTTACTGACACATTGTGCATATTGTACATGCCGCTTATCAGGTTTCTTAAATGTTTCAATGCAGAAGATTTTTTTAAAACTTTAAAATGTATTTCCGTAGCTTTAGGACACCTGCTTTGTTAAAAATCAGTACACACCCTGGCTATATGACAGCCTGCATTACATCTTATAATACTGACTTTTCACTTAAGTCAACAGCAGGGATGTGTGGCTGAAATATGGGCTTAGGGTCACCGCTGTGGTTTTAAACATATGGTTCCTGAACAAACAGGAATGCCATTCACAACTGCAGCTTGTGTAGCTGGTGGTGACAATTTACTCCCTGGTGTTTCACTGGGCATGACACATGTATTAGTGTCCAAAAACATACTAGGGTTTTATGAGGAGAGAAAAAAATGACATAGGGCTTTGAGGATTTACTTACCAGAATGTCTGCTTGCCGGATATCTGACAAGTTATTCCGTGTGTCCATCAATCTGCCCAGAGGATGCCAGTCAATCAGTCTCTCATCACACTGCCTCAACAATCATTTGTGTCCTTGTGTTTGTCTGCATGTGTGTATGCTTATGATATGTATATCTCTTATTTGTGTGTAATAGTGTGTCTCGCAGAAATCTAAATTATAGTTTTTCTTCCTTAACGAGTGTTTGTGAATAAGCCCATATTTATTACCATACCACCGTAAGTCGAGGACAGTCTGCTTTCTAAAAACCTCCTCTTTACTCTCCTATTTTGATATCAACATGCACCATCAGTGTATTTGCTGAATGTGCTGAAACTTCAAAGGCTGATGCTTAGTAGGAATGTGCTATTAAACAGTAAACATTAGGCTGGGGGCAATAAACCCAGCAGCGCACACAAACACACGGTGTGAGAAGGTAATTTCCATGGTTTACACACCAACAAACCCATTCCTTTCATGATGATTGCAGTCAATGTGAAGTTCCCATGTGACTGAGCCAGAGAGGGGAGTGGGAAACTGTTCCAAAAAAGTGTAGAAAATGTAATTTTCTCTGATGTTTGAGCACAATGGAATTTGACCCCTGACTTCTATTTACATTCTATCCTCCTCCATCATATCAATTCTGGAAAAAAGTGAGAGAGAGTCCTTGTCGAAACATGTCAGCTGCCTTTCACATCCACAGAGGAATGTTGGCGAGGCTTCACAATGTTGTCAGTCAGTACAGCAGATAAGAGCGTTCAGTTCATAAATAAGATTGATGACATCGCATACCACCAGTTCCTGCTCTGTGTTTTCCCATACAAGCTGCGCGGTCAAAAAGCATCTGCGCTATCTCACCAACTCACATCCTCTCCGCCCCAAGTCCAGACATGCTTAGGTGTTTTAGCATATTCCCCTAAACCACACTACAGCAGGATACATTTTCTTGCTCAGTTGGGTATAAAGAAAATTGGCAGATGTTTCCTAGCAGGCACAGAAAAATGACTATAAATAGTTTGTTGATCATATAGGTTAATGGATAACTTTAAAAGATGGTATATCGACCTCACAATGCCACTCAATTACATTGAATCAGGAGCCTTAAAAGATTTTGGAAATGAAAAAAATAGCTCTGCTTTGTTCTTGCTCAACAAAGTTCTTGCAGAAGTCTTGTTGATGAGTTTTAGGATCAAAAGGAACCATAACTCCAGCACACTGGCAATGGACGTTCTTGTCCATATTACACCATCAAGATTTTCTACTTTCATATATCTAACATTTTACTTTTCTATTGTATTCTTGTGATTTTTGATATTTAGCTTCAATCCCACTGCAGGGAGCCTACTTTTTAATCATGTTTCAACCGCAGTAACATTATCATAATGTACTTGCAGAGACATTCACTGTTTTCCTCCCTCCACAGGGACTTCAGACCACTAAATCAGCACCCTGGAGCAGATGAGATTCAGTGTCTTGCTCAAGGACACTTCAGCAGATAGGATATTTGGCAAAGCTGTAAAAACACCAGTGAGACAGTGATGGAAATAAATGCAGTATTTTATTGTTCTTGTTGAAGTTAATTTAGAACAATGTTTGGAACACTTTTGAGTGTGTTAAATAAATAAATCTCATTTTTGAAGTGACAACAAGTTTTTTAAAGTGAGGTGGAACGGCCTGTGTCTTTTAATGTGGAAACGCAGACACACAGCCGAGCTGAAAGAATAAGGCTGCGGATATTTTCATACAGCTCATAAGCACACATCAAATCAACGCAATATTATAGACTACGCCTGTTCATGTAGACATTCAGACTGTCGGCAAATTTCTGTCTGCCTGCATGTGTCAGCTGCAGGCGTGCTACTGTCGTATTTCTGTAGTGCTACAGTTTAATCCTCGTTCATAAAATATTACGCTCTGCTGCCAGTAGACTTGTTCATGTCTGTGGTCATCTGCTGCTAACACAGCCGCTTTTATGTGAACGCACTCCCGGTTGAATTGGGAAACCCTGGGTTCCCCTTCGAGGGAACTCGAACTGCGTCGGTGACGACACTATGGGAACGCCTCTGGGCGCGGCAGGGCTGAACTATGAATGAAACTACTCCAATCCTATTGGTGTTACTAGAACGGTAGTGTGTGACGGCGTAACCGGAGGGGTATATAAGCACGCCGGCACACAGGACACATTAGCTTCTTTCTATTCAGCAGGCACTCTGGCTATGTTTGGAAGCTCCATCATCTTACCTGAAGTCGAGACGAAGCAGCAGATCATGTCGAAGCGATTCCGACAGTGTGTCTTTCCCTGTCAGCGCTTCATCACGGAAGGTGATAACCATGGAATGTGCGTCTCATGCCTGAGGATGTCGCACGCCCAGGCAGCTCTCGAGGGAGCTGCGACCATTGCGAGGCCCTGCCCCTGAGGGTGGTGAGGTCTAGAGGATGGTCGGATGCGCTCCCCCGTGGCTCAGGCCCTGCGGTCGCTGAGGCGTTGCGGCGGCTCCGATCCTGGGGATCACAACGCAAGATTGCCGAGGGTGCCGGGACAGCTGAGGCCTTTTTTTTCTCGTCCCCGATTGGGAGCCCGTTTCTCTGCTTCTCCCACTCCAGGTATGAGTCTGGAGAGGCTTGCACGATCTGGCTCTGAGGAGCCAGATGTGCTTAGCATGGAGAATGACTTTGGGGAAACGGAACGTCATCAGCCCTCGCCAGGATACGAGGAGTTGTTGGAAGTGATGACGCGGGCTGTGGCCAAACTGCACATTGATTGGCCACAGGCGGTGCAGCAGCCTTCGGTGGGCAACAAACTAGACGAGCAGTTTCTGCAACACCGAGTGCCACCCCCGCGTCGGCCCTTACCATTTTTTCCGGAACTACACAACGAGTTGTGTAGATCGTGGAACAAACCCTTCTCTGCACAGCTGTCTACGTCCCCCCGGCTGGACTACGGCATCGTGACGGAGAAACAGGCCTACTGGCCTGTTTGGCGAAGCAGTGGATGCTGTCGTGAACAGGTTCCAGCACGCCAAAACTCAGGGAGAGGCGTTTGAGCGATATCTCCCCCACCGGTCAGGCTCCAGGACCGCGACGGCTCAGGAAAGGCGGACGCAGCCTTCGTCCAGCACCTACCGCCGCAGCCAGAAGCAGACCGTCACTTCACGGGATCCCCCTCAACCAACCTGGGAGGCAAGACGGCGCTCTTGCCCACAGCCCCCCAAGAAGACAGATCTGAGGACCGTCATTCAGTCTCGGCGGGCCCGGGGGAAGAGGTCCTGAGACTTCAAGTAGGGGGAATTTCGCGGAAGCTTGGCGGAGCCTCGCGAACATTTCCCCGTGGGTCCTGCGCACAATAGTGGATGGCTACAGGCTGCAGTTCCGGGTTCGCACCCCCAGATTCAGCGGGATGGTCGGGACTGCAGTACACGCAGAACAGAGCCAGATGTTGGGACAGGAAGTCCGCTCTCTGCTAGGGAAAGGGGCCATAGAACTCATTTCCCCGCCGGTCAGAGAAGCCGGCTTCTACAGCCAATACTTCCTGGTTCCCAAGAAGGACGGAGGATTGCGTCCGATTTTGGATCTGCGGTCCCTGAACCAATCTCTGAGGAGATTCAGGTTCAGGAGGCTCACCATCCCCGCCATCATCAGTCACATCCAATCCGAGGATTGGTTTGTCACAATAGATCTGCAAGACGCTTATTTCCACATCTCCATCTCAGACGGCGCACTGTCCCCTGTGGTTCTCCCTCTCGCCCCCAGCCCCGCTAGGGCTGGATGCCATGGTGCAGATGTGCCCGAGGCTGTCTCTATATGCGTTTCCCCCAGTTGCTCTGCTCCCGTCAGTCTACTATTAGTAGCCCCGTTTTGGCCGGCACGAGTGTGGTTCTCGGATTTAAAATCGCTCCTCAAGAAGGAGACCTGCTGTCCCGGGCGGAGGGCTGGATCTTTCACCCGCACCCCGCCCTGTGGCAGCTATGGGTCTGGACCCTGAGGGGGCGCAGTTCCTAGAGGCGGGCCTGACGACAGGAGCAGTCGAGACGCTGCTTAGCTCCAGAGCCCGTCCACGAGAAGGATGTACGGCCTAAAGTGGAATGTGTTCACCACCTGGTGCAGAGAACGGGCGGTGGACCCAGTTACCTGCTCGGTAATTGTGATACTGGAGTTCCTCCAGCACCGTTTCTCCGCGGGCCTCTCCCCGTCCACGCTCAAAGTGTATGTGGCCGCCATTGCAGCATTCCACGCCCCTCTGAGTGATGGGCCCTTGGGGAGACTTCCACTGGTCGTGCGCTTCCTCCGTGGAGCCAGGAGGATGAGACCCGTGACTCGTTCCAGGGTTCCCACCTGGGACCTGGCAGTGGTTCTCAAAGCGCTGGCTGAGGCCCCCTTCGAACCCCTGGAGTTGGCTGAGGCCAAAAACCTGACCCTTAAGATGATCTTTCTCCTTGCTATCACCTCTCTGAGGAGGGTGGGGGATCTCCAAGCACTTTTGATTTCTCCCCGATGCCTGGAGTTTGCCCCGGGGAGGGTCAGGGCCATCCTGCACCCTTGTCCAGGTTATGTCCCTAAGGTTCCGGCCAGACTGGCAGGGTCCACGGTGCTGCAGGCATTTCATCCCCCACCTCATGTGATGGCGGAGGATGGGAGACTTCATCTGCTCTGCCCTGTCAGAGCACTGAGTATTTACACTCTGAGGTCTTCCCGGTGGAGGAAAGCAGACCAGTTGCTGGTGTGTTTCGGGTCCCCCAAGGCTGGGCTCCCCGCTTCTAAACACACCATCAGCAACTGGATTGTTCAGACTATTTCCCTGGCCTATTAGGTGCGCGGTTTGCCTTCACCTATGGCCGTAAGGGCGCACTCTACTCGAGGCATGGCGGTTTCTAGGGCCCTCCTCGCAGGGGCGTCACTCCAGGATTTGTGTAATGCGGCTGGCTGGGCCACCCCTCACACTTTCTTCCGGTTTTACAGTCTGGACCTTCCTTCTGCACCTGGCACCCGTGCGCTCTCCTCCTACTCGTGCCATCAGGTTCTGCATGCTGGGGGCAGGCGGCCTAAGTGGGTATCTCGTTCCCATAGTGTCGTCACTGACGCAGTTCGAGTTCCCTCAAAGGGGAACGTCTCAGGTTACGTATGTAACCCTTGTTCCCCGAAGGACGAGACACTGCGTCGGTCCACCACACCTGGAGTGCCCTGCTTCATAGAAAGGGCACAGGTACAGGCCCCTGGTTAACTCAGTTTGTTGTAAAAAAACAAAAACAAAAACAAAAAACAAAAAACAACAACTTATAACACCTTTGTGGTACTGTTGTTTTCTTTAAATATATTACATGCTGTCAATAAACAAAAACAACCAAGATAGCTGGAAACGTTTGGTGAAAATGGTAAAGTGAGTATAAGACGTTTTGTGTGATGTGTTTTAATTTCAACAAACCAAACCAAATATTTACTCCAGCTACTCCAGGTTAAAGGCGGCCTCACTAACTTCAGTGCTCCACTCAGCTCCACATTTATCACGGCCGTATTTTTTATTTCACAAACATGTTGGACGCAGTGCTGTAGGATGACTGAATCATGTGAGTGGACACTGATGACAGCATAACGTTCACGGTCTTTGTCATTGTCATTGTCCTACTGCATTGTGAAGGCTTGTAAGCCCTGCTAAACTGCCCCAGACTGGTACAAGTCGTTATCTGTGGCTCTGTTGTGTGTGTGTGTGTGTGTGTGTGTGAAAGATCAATCTTGAAACAGATACCAAATAACAGAGCTCTCCATTCTCTCATCTTCATATCCAGTGGCACTTCTTGAAATAGTTCATAAACACCTCTGGGTTGGATGTTAACTTGGCGGCAATGAAAGCATTTAGGAATGCAGCACGTTAGCAAAGGTGGATGGCGGCACACAGGAATTTCAAATGGCATTAGTGGCTAATCTGGGAGAAGCCTATCTTTGTCACTTACAGGGTTACGTGTCCCCACGAGAATGTGATCTATGTCAAGTATGCTCTTCATGGGAAGAAAGAACAAGCGAGCAGGCCACCCGAGAAAGCTGAACCCAAAAGAATGCAGCTCTGGTATTCATTAATGAAGAGCACTCTTCTCTGTGGTGCAGCAAGAGGACAGGAATGAGGAGATAGGGTGACAATGAGAGCGAGAAGAGGGAGGGAACAGGAGACGAATCGCAATGTTCACCAGAATAACTGACATTATGGGTATATTTGACATAATCAGCACATAGAAAATAGCCAAGAGTAAAACCCTACGTAAATGAAACAATTCACAAGTCAAGGAGCCAGTCGATGTATATTAGAATATTTATTGCTTTCTGAAATGTTGCACAAATTCAACTGTAAAAACCTTCATATTGTTTGAAGTTCACAGAAATGTCTGTTTGAAGTCAACACTTGGGTGGTTGTGTACAGCTTGACATGACCGTGATTGTCGGCACATAATTTACCACAAAAATACATAAACTCTTTGGCATCCTGCTCAAAGCACTATTATATCTAAAATAACAATACAAACATCTGTATAAAATAATTAATAATAATAATAATAATAATTAACCAGTTTTTTAGTTCAAAGCTCACAGTAAACAAAAAAACCTCAACACGGTGTTTTCAACTTTTATCCCACAGTGGTGACCAAACCAGCAGAATCACCACCATCAGGAAACACACTCACATACGGTAATCACACATGCAAACATACTATTGAAAAGGAAGAAGTTATCAGAAAAATGCAACAGATGATGAAATCAACACCCTCGATGCAACACCTTCCCAAAATTACAAACAACGCCAGGTTTTTGTCAGTTTGGCGTAAAAACAATATATTATCTTTTACATGTCATGCATCCCACTGTTCACACCCCTCTAAGCTTCTGCAGAACCAGCTACTCAGCCTTGAGAAACGTGGACAGCAAGGGCATTTATATCAGCAGTGTTTCTTGTGTTGTAAGCTTAAATTATTGATCAAAGGGGAAGTCTTCCAAACAGATAAGAGCCATGTGACGGGAATGAAGTTACTCAGATTGACGGCACATTTTTGGGGGGAGAGAGGAGGGGACTGCGAGTCATATAGATAACCTTTTATTGAATATTTATCT
>NW_024043229.1:0-35849 GCF_014851395.1 Micropterus salmoides | reverse complement strand
GTTTTAGCTTCTCTGCATTGGCTTCCAGTAAATTCAGAATAGAATTTAAAATCATTTTCTTACCTACAAAGCTCAGGTCAGGCACCATCTTATCTTAAAGAGCTCATTGTACCTTACTACCCACCAGAGCACTGCGCTCCCAGAATGCGGGTTACTTGTGGTTCCTAGAGTCTCCAAAAGTAGACTAGGAGCCAGAGCGTTCAGCTATCAAGCTCCTCTCCTGTGGAACCAGGTTCCAGTTGGGTTCAGGAGGCAGATACCATCTCCACATTTAAGAGTAGGCTTAAGACTTCCTCTTTGATAAAGCTTATAGTTAGGGCTGGCTCAGGTGAGTCCTGAACCATCCCTTAGTTATGCTGCTATAGGCACGGGGGATTTCCCATGATATAGATACGGGATTTCCCATGATGCACTGAGCTCCTCTCTCCTCTACTTTCTCTCCCTCTGTATGCAACCTCATCCCATTATTGCATGTTACTAACACAACTTCTCCCCTTTCCCGTAGTCTTGTGCTTTCTCGTCCCTCCTCTCTCCTCCTATCACTTCCTGCAGGTTTTCTGGCTCTGGAGCTGTGGAGTCTGGATCTGTGGTTGCGGGTCACCTGCTGCCCCCGTGTTCCTGCTCGAAACCCTCTGTTACAATAATTGTTCCTAGTCCTATTGTTATTATTGTAATTGTTATCATTAACACTACTATAAATACCTTTACCATTTTCATTTAGTCTATAGCAACATCACCTTTACTGTCTGTACCTCTGTGTGTATATTGTGTAGGCTGCCTCCCTCCCCTCTCTCTCTCCTTCCATCCCTCTTTTTCTCTCTGTTCCTCGCTCTCCCCCGCTCTCTCTCTCTTTCTCTCCCTCTCTCTCCTTCACCCCCAACCGGTCGAGGCAGATGGCCGCCCACCCTGAGCCATGGTTCTGCTCGAGGTTTCTGCCTCTTAAAAGGAAGTTTTTCCTTGCCTCTGTCGCCTAGTGCTGCTCTTGGTGGGAACTGTTGGGCTTCTGTAAATAACATCACAGAGTACGGTCTAGACCTGCTCTTTTATGAAAAGCGCTGTGAGATAACTGTTGTTGTGATTTGGTGCTATATAAATAAAATTGAAGTGAAATTGACAGTTCAAGGTCCTTCAGGAAGAGCAATCGAGTGCAGATCAAGCCTGCATTCTTTCAATAGCCAGCGGGGGGCGACTCCACTGTAAATAAAAACCTGAATCCATCAGAAATAATGGCAAAATAAGCTTCCAACTCAGTAAACACTTTTCTTACGAGGTGATCTCAATAGTCAGTTTCAAGTCCTTTTCAATACAGCATGACGTTCATTTAATAAATTTGTGGTCCTATTTCGAGGAAAAAAGCCAATAAAGCAGGTTATGCTTTAGGGTGGGTATTCAACACCATCACTTTTTGCAGCATGGTGAAGCATGACAAAAGGCATCATTCTCAGGTTTGTATAAACTTATATAAGAAATAGATTTATATACAAGTGATAGAATGCCTGTTAGGCTACCTTGTAAGTGTCAAGTAGATGCCATGGTGACCTGTCAATCAAGTTAGAGTGACTTCTACCTACTGCACTCAAATGCAAATTTAACCATTGAAAAAAACAATTCAGCTGTTCATTTTTCCTGTTCCTGTTTTTCCCTAGCCAAAATAAGCATCCTGGTTAAAATCACAATTAACGTGAATTATGGATGCATCTTGTGAACCAAGCTAGATAGCTCAACATGTCTGTGAAGATTCTCAGTCATCCAGGTCATAGTTATCCAAAGAAGGTTAAAGTCAAGGGCAACTGGACTTGGTTGAAGATACTGGAAGACGTTTCGTCCCTCATCCAAAGGACTTCTTCAGTTCTGACTGACTGGCAGGGAAACTCAGCTATTTAACCTCAGTGGGGTCGATACCGCTGGTTCGTTAGTGCTCCTGGTTGTTGTAATGACAGTCATTATGGTCGTTAGGACTACCCGAGGTAGACTGAACAAACATCGTTGGTATCTTCACCTGAGGCCAAATGCTTGTTGAGTTTCCTGGGAAGTGATGAAAGGACCCTATTGACACTGTACTCTTACTAGTATTTATTGTCACTTTTGGATCTCTTATTGTATTGATGTTTGTTGCATGTTGTTTTCTCATATGTAAGTTGCTTTGGATACAAGTGTCTGCCAAATGAGTAAATGTAAATACACATTTACACTGAAACAAAAAATGCACAGAAGGGATAGATACAAAAACGTCTTTGGCCACATGTTCTCATCCACATCACATCTAATGTCATCTCTCGCTATGCACCTGGATAGAAACACTTACTGGTTCAGCTACTCCTCTCTCTGGCCCTCTTCCTCTCCCTGGCCCAACTATTTCTCCCTTGTTCAGACATTATTCTTTCTTTCTCTCATCTTCTGTGTTGTTCTGTATCCACATTGGATAATCTCAACTCCAGAAAGTCCCCTTTTTGCTGCATTGTGTATGTAATTGAAAGAACTTCAACACCTGGCTATGTCTGTGGTTGAGTGGAATCAGCTGAGGTTGGTCTATTTCACCCAAAATTTCTCAAGGGTTCAATGATAAGTTCATTCGGCATTGCTTATCATCTGTTTCACTATAGATTTTGAGCTGCTATTGTAGCAGAAGTAGATGCATTATACATAATTTAAGGTTTTGAAAAGGGTGTCTTCATTTCTAACATGTTGTGTGCTAGCATTTGTAAATAACACAAAAAAGCATTCATAGTTTTGGTATTGGGGAATCTTGTATGTAAAGAAAAACTGGGAAATGGGTTAAATGACTATTTTGTGGAAACAACACGAATTGTGTTAATGGTATGTATGGTATGAACAGACCAATGTTGCGTTATTGTGTTTAGAGTTTTAAAAATGTGACTACAAATTGGACAAAAGGATGTTAGCAGTTGTAAAAAACTGTAATACAGCACTTTTTCACAGCTTACACTGCATCACGATAAAGCTGTTGTTCCCTTGCACTTTTTTTTTTGTTTAACTCAGTAATGAATGTGATTGAAAATGTAGCGAAACATGAACTTTCAGCAAAACATACTAAAAAAACTAGAAACTACAAGTACACAAAAAAGCTCAATTACAGAAACGTGAGTAATTGTATTTCGTTACTTTTCACCTCTGCTATACATGATGTAAAAAGTGTTTCTTGCTGACAGACATACTCTCCACCTGTCTCTTACTTTAGCTGTCTCCATAATAAAGCTACTGGGGGAAATAACAGATCATGGAAAGAAAACTCTTTCTAAAAAATGAAGAAAGTTGTTTGTGGTCCTTTTGTTGTTCAGACCTACAATGAACACTGATTTGAACTAGACAGTGAATCAGAAAACAGATCAAATATAAAACTCGAGTGATACACTTGACTTTAATCACTCCAGTATGAAACTATTGCGATGTTCTGATGTATCAGATCAGTCTGATCAGCTGCAGCGTCCAATCAATAACTGATATTCAATAAGGGGGCCAGTAAAAGACTTTGGTGAAGGCTGCTCTCGTGGATCCTTGCTGTTACCTATTAAGACCTATGGTGCCATCTACAACAGCATTCTAAAACCTAAGGGTTTTCTGAAAAACTGTAGCAGATAGAAACATTTGCCCTTGTGTTCAATCACATAAAAAAGAAAATTGTTATTATTGTTATTATTATCATTATTACCTCCAGATCATGCAAATCTGTCCCTTTTGGTAGATAAATTTGTCTGAAAAAGGTACTTATTTTTTTGCCAATAATCTCGCCTTGCTTGTAGCTGAAGAATCCCCACAGTGACACACAGCCCAATGAAGGTTTTCATTTCTTTCACCAACAGTTGTCCACTTACTGCTGGATGGAGTTTCACTCCAGCTTTGTTACACATCTGAATTTGTCTCCGTCACAACCGGCAAACTTGCTGAAATGATCCCTCTCCTGTCAAAAGGACTCCTGTCGCTCCATTACTCAGTGACCTCCACTGGCTTCAGAATCAAATTCAAGTCACTAATGCTTGCATACAGAGTGTGACTACTGGGTCTGCATCCATCTACCTAAACTCCATAATACAAGTTTATGTTCCTTCTCGGCCGCTACGCTCCTCCAATGAACGCCGCCTTGCTCTGCCATCCCTACACACAAAGCAATCCCAGTCCCTGTTCTCATCTGTGAGACCACGAAGGTGGAACAAGCTACCACACGCCATCAGAGCAGGGGCGTCTCTCTCTAACTTGAAGAACCTCTTGAAAAAATCATCTCTTCAGAAAAATCCTCTCTTCACTTTCTTTTATAACACCTCTAAAACGTGACAGGCAGAAAATTGGATACTTGACACTGCTCGGCCCCAGTCACCAGGCATGGCCGATTAAGCTGAAAACCAACCTATTACTGGAGTTCCACAACTACTGAAGGATTCCAACTTGTTTTCTCCCACCGGACTCCTGTGAGGTAAAGAGGGAAAGCAGGCAGTGAACCAAACCACTGTGAGGAAAGGGAGCGGGGTCTTAAAATGTTTCTATACGTAAAACACACTTTTATGGCCCTTTTTGAGTTTGTTTTGTTTTACTATTTACACAATTATTCCAATACCATTATATTATTTAATGGTTTTTAGTGGGGGGACAACCTTCAATTTCCCCCTGCGATTTCCGATTGAATAGGATTTTCCCACGGTATTTGAGCTTCTATTATAGCGTCACCTAAAGGCCAAATTGTACCAAATTTTTCATGTGTCATGGGGAATAAATGTCCCAAATTTGGTATCAATCGGACTTGTGGTTATGGAGATATAAAATGAACGTAAGTCTATGGGATTTTTTCTATGGGATGTCTTTAATCTGCAACAGCGCCGCCCCTATTGGTATATTTGGGTGAACTTTGGTCCATGGAGTCAGGGGACCATGCTGAACAATTCAACACAACTTTCATGTCCATCCGACTTGTGGTTATAGAGGAACACATTTTTCGTGTTAAATAGTGCCACCCAGGGGCTAATTGCACCAAACTTTGCACAGCCCCTGCCAAAAAAAGCTAGAAAACGACTCTTTTTACATTAGAGTCAATGGAGCACATCCATGAAAGTGTCGGACTTCAGTTAGAGAAAGTCCTATACTGCGTTGTGATTGGCCAGCTATGTATTCGGGGCATGGCTTAGCGAAGGGTCAATTGACAAAACCGTCTGGCACCAGTCTGCAAAAACAGGTTTTAGAGAAAAGTGATAAAAAGTTGTGTAATTTTACATTTTTAGAGCAGAAGACAATTGGAGCAATGATGCAGATGAATCCAGGGATTAAAATAATGAAAGAAGTTCGACTCTAAACGAAGCCGTTTTTGAGATAATTGCAAAAACGCAAGTTGACTGTTATAGCGCCATCATGAGGTCTATGAGGGTAATTTTTTGGAGGGTGGAATTTGCAACCTACGTGCCAATTTTGGTGAGTTTTCATCCAGCAGTTTTTGCTGCCCAAACACTTTTAGCAGAGAAAAAAAAGAAAGAAAGAAGAAGAAGAATCAGAACAAAACCAATAGGGCTCCAGCAGCTTTGTTGCTTGGATCCCTAATAATCCCTTCAGTTTCAATAGGGACCTTGCATGGTTCGTGCACAGGCCCTATTAAAAACCAGAACGAATACAATAGGGTTCCCAGCTCCACTGGTACTGGGAACCACAATCTTGGTTTCCAGGTCAACAATAAACAAGACTGTACAGACATTGTTAACACCCTCTACAAGAAGGGCCAGAATAGTGTACCCTGCTCAAGAGACGGGTACACTCCTGAGGACCTTTTATGACTCTGTTGTGGCGTCAGCCATCTTCTTTGGTGTGGTCTGCTGGAGTAGCAGCATCACAACTGCGGACAGGAAGAGGCTAAACAAACTGATTAAAAAGGCCGGTTCTGTCCTGGGATGCTTGCTTGAGCCAGTAGAGGTGGTGGGAGAGAAGAGGAAGAGAACAAAGCTCTTTAACAATGCCGAGCAGCAGCGGAAACAGTGTTTTAACTATGAAACTTAATTCATAACCCTGACTCATGCAAAGTACCTCATCTGCATTTTGGTGAAATGTAGGGAAATTATGCATTTTACCAATGACTTCATAAATGTGAAAAATGACCACTGATTATACAACTAGCCAGAATAAGTAAAGACACCTCTGAGGGTGTGCCTCACTGGCACATAAGAGGATATTTGCAAGCATCTTCCACTTTCTTGCCTTCCTCTCTTCTGCCCTTCTTGTGGTCCTACATCCCTAAATTCCAGTGAAGGCATTTAATCACTACACCTCTACTTTCTCTTCTTTTCCATTATAAAGGGTCTAAATTACAACTGATCCAACACTCCTTATCTTCCTTCCACCATTATTTAAAGAGGCACATACAACTATATAACAGCAAATTTAACTACAACTTTTGAACACCTTCCATGACTGCTGACCAATTTTCAAAGCGTAGCATAGGCAGCCAATAGTTTAGTTAATTTCCATTCATGTACATTTTCCGTAATATGAAAATCAACTTACAACTCAAAACTGAGTCCAGATAGCCAGTCCATCATATAGTTTTGTAAGAAAGTAAGTAAAGTTTGTTTGCTTTTACAGATAAAAATCGCAAAGTGCTTCACAATAAAATGCAATACAATACAACAAAGTAAAATACAATGCATAAGAAAATTTTAAAATCAACGGAAAACATAGAACAAACAACCATAAAACCCCTCGTCTAACTAAAAGCCTGCTTGAATAGCAGAGTCTTCAATTGCTTTTTAAAATAATCGACAGAATTCACACAACATAGCAACAACGAGCGTTGATCATAAGTCCGAGCAGCAGAGACACAATCGTTAGACGATAGGGCTGATATGACAACAAAAAAGAGAGAACAAACATAGAAAGTTGACACAGATGCAATGCATCAGTGGCCAAGCCAAACACAGGCGCCATCTTGCCGTTAATTAATCACATTATCTGGATTTTCTGACACAAGTTTTAAAATGTTGATCATTATATGCACTATTAGGGAGTTCTCAAATGTTTCCTGATGAAAAATAAATAAATAAATAAAAATGTTTATAGAGTTATCGCTGTGATTTTCAAGTTTTAAAATTTTACTTTCAAGGTACATTTTCATAGCATACTAAAAACAGTTAACCCAAATATCAATTTAAGAATAATGGGCTGGATAAAGAACCACTTGGTAAAGCTTCACAGTGAAGTTTAATGGAGGCTGGAATGTTAATATAAGACACAAAACACAAACCCAGTGCCCATATGCAACGCACACACACACACACACACACACACACACACACACACACTATGTCACGGCTATGGCAGCATCTGGCCTATCAATGACAAAAAACGTTGTTTTGTGGGTATTCTTGATGATATTTAAGAGTTTGTCATTTGGAAAATCATTTTAAAATGTTGATGACTCCTTCTGCACTTGTATTAATTTAGCATTCCAATGAAAAGATTTGTCAATATAATGCTGCTGAAGCATAGTGTTTCTGGGACCGGGCCACACTGATTAGTGTACAAAACACAATTTTTTTTACTGATTGGATGACTGACTGGATCATATTTGATGGAGAAATGCTGGAAATCTGGTGAAAATATTTTCTAGTTTTCTCTCTGATGTCCCCTGGCAGCTAACTAGCTGCTGTTATTAGCTCAGTTAGTTGTGCAACTACTGGTCAAATTAGCTCACTCTGTCTGTACTGGGAGCACGGAGCACCGGGGGAGTGTTAGTTACCATAGACTGTATAAAATGTATTGACGCCTTTACTCAAGCACTGGAGCTTTCAGGACAGGGGAGGGGGGCCCAGCAGGGAATGATGGAGGGGAGCAGCGCCAGTTAGCCATGTTGCTAGCGGTTCTATTAGCTCACTCAGCCCCGGATGCCAATAGCCAAACCCGGCAAGAAAATCACCTCGGGACTGTATTCCCAGTGGCCAAACTGGTCTCTGTCAGTCTCGGAGGCTGTGTTCGGTCCTGGTACAGCTGCCCTGTTCACTCATTGAGAGCTGGAACCAGCTGAATCCACAGAATCTTCATGACGAGTGGGGGCGTAACGTTAACACACTTTCGGCGCAACTGGCAATTATAAACACCAATCAATATCTGTGACACACCCCTTTCTAGTATGCTTCCTGGAAACTTTCTGTTTAAAGCAGACTAAGTCAGGTCGAGCAGCCGATGACTGATACCTATCTTCAATTTGGATATGCTGTCCCTGGAAGAGTGTTATGATTGATAGAAAGTTTAGAAGGAGTTATGCTGCGTTCAAGACCGGTCGGAACTGGGATATTTCCCAGTTGAAACTTCCGACTTCCCACATTAAAGCGTTCCAGGTGCATGGTGGTGCATGACACCAAAAGTGAATGAAAACCATGGCTAACTTTGGCAACGTGTACACACAGTTGCACCCTCAGCAGTGTTTTAGGTGTTAATTAAAAGGAGGCAGTTTAACTGCAACAACTTAATATAACATAATAGCTTATAGCATATAGTTACTAGTTAAAGGTTCAGTGTATAATATATCTGAGGATCTATTGAAATGCAATATAATATCCATAACTATGTTTTCAGTGGTGTATAAAGACCTTGCATGATGAACCCATACGTTTTTATTACCTTAGAATGAGCTATTTATATCTACATACAGGAGGCACCCCCTGCTGTGGAGGTCGACATATCGTGTCATCATGTTTCTACCGTAGCCTACAGCGAACAAACAGCGCTGCAGAGCGCGTTTCGTCACTACCTTGAAAGAGAAGCAACAGAAGAAGTAGCAGCAGAAGAAGTAGGAGCAAGAGCAAGAAGATGTTGTACGTTTATTACTACTAGGTAGTAGTAGAAGATCTCCTTTATTAGTACTGGAATTTTGGACAAATGGAGGACCACAGCTATTATTTAGCACAAGAGCCGACGGAGGGGGAATCTGCTTCGAAGAAGCGAAAGCATGATGAAGCCAGACTTATATGGGAGCGACGCAGGCAGAAATCACGGTTAAACATCGGTGTGGCCATGGTTCTCAGCAGGAAACCGGTGTAGTGCCAACTCCAGGTAGGGAATGAGTCCTTACCCCAAGTGAAGGAGTTCAAGTACCTCGGGGTCTTGTTCACGAGTGAGGGGAGACTGGAGCAGGAGATTGGCCGAAGAATCTGAGCCGCGGGGGCGGTAATGCACTCGCTTTTCTCGCACCATTGTGGCGAAAAGAGAGCTGAGCCGTAAGGCAAAGCTCTCGATCTACTGGTCGATTTTCACTCCTACCCTCACCTATGTTCATGAAGGCTGGGTCATGACCGAAAGAACGAGATCGCGGGTACAAGCTGCCAAAATGGGTTTCCTTAGGCGGGTGGCTGGTGTCTCCCTTAGAGATCAGAGTAGAGCCGCTGCTCCTTTGCGTTGAAAGGAGCCAGTTGAGGTGGTTTGGGCATCTGGTAAGGATGCCTCCTGGACGCCTCCCTAGGGAGTTGTTCCAGGAACGTCCAGCTGGGAGGAGGCCTCGGGGAAGACCCAGGACTAGGTGGAGAGATTATATCTCCACACTGGCCTGGGAACACCTCGGGATCCCCCAGTCAGAGCTGATTAATGTGGCTCGGGAAAGAGAAGTTTGGGGTTCCCTGCTGGAGCTGCTCCCCCCGCGACCCGATCCCGGATAAGCGGATGAAGATGGATGGATGGATGGATGGATGGATGGATGGATGGATGGATGGATGGATGGTATTTGTTTGTATTGCTTCTAGGGTGCATACAAAGGTTACCACAAGCTCAAATTATGGCACTCAGTACTTATTTGTGTTATATTGTAGAGCACCCTTGATCCTCACGGCTTTGTAAACTTACCCATGATGTGGTTTATAATGGACTGTGGTACAGAAACAGTGACATTTTTACACACTCTTGGCTTACATTTTCCATGTTGTCTGTCGGTGATCATACTTGCACTAGATGTGATAGTTTTTGGGATGTTCAGTTTATTAGGCAAGATGAGCAAACCCTACAAAGATGTAACACATTGTGGAATACAGTATTCATTTATTGAGGCTGCTGCTGTTTCTCCAGCTATGAGACAGGTCCAGCAACATCAACTCCCTTGAAGAGAAAACCTTTGCAAGTCCCAGCTCCAGCATTGTCTAGCATTGCTGCTTCTAGTGGAACAGACCGGTAAGTCATGCATAACAACATATTAATTTTGTCCTAATAGATTTGATTAGAAACATGAACTTTATGATTAGTGTGTTATTTTATTTTTGGTCTATATCTACTGTTGAATGAGCAATGGAGAAAGCACACTCTATCGATGGACTTCCTTGCCTGCACATGAAGATGCTCCTGATGAGCCTTCTCCCTGAGATCATGACCCTGTTTTCCCAGAACCACAGAATGTCCTTTGTGAATATGACATCATAGGTGTCAGAGCCTCCATAGTGTACGAGAACTGCTTAAGACAACTGGCTACATTTCTGATCCTGCCTGTGGATAAATGCACTGGCCTTCTGAGGACTGGTGCGCTGTTCAACTCTGTTGCACCCTTTGAGATCAACATCACCACCAAGGGCACAGCAGCTACTATCGAATGGGTAAGTCCAGACAATCACAGAATATCACAAATTTAAATTAGTATAAAATGAAAGGTTATACCAAAAGCCAGTGCTGTACATGACAAAAGCAAATGTTTCTTCTCTGTGACTTTTAGATCTGTCCTAATGGACACAGCTTGTGGAGGTGGAATTCCCAGCCTGGCATGAAGTTTGGGATGCAAGCTGGAGATTTTCTCTTGTCCACCAACATTTTGTTGTCTGGCAACAACTACGCAAAGGTTGCCCTCTTGTTCAAATTTATGAACATGGGGATGGTGAACAGGAAGACTTTCTTCTCCATTCAGGACATTTACTGCATCAATACAATAAAGGACTTCTGGGAAGAGAGAAGGACAGAGGTTCTTTGTGCCCTTCAAGGGAAAGATGTTGTTATTCTAGGTGTGTAGTTGATACTGTATTATGTAACATAGCTATTGAATACAGTAAGCAATGACAGTATGGAAACAATTAATAACTGTTTTTCTGTTGAATTATATTTTAAAACATTTCAACAGATGGCAGAAATGACTCTCCTGGTCACTGTGCACAATACTGCACCACCATGGAGAATGACTCCAAGGAGATCATTCATGTTGCCACTATAGACAAGCGGCAAACATCATGGAGCTCTGTCGTCATGGAGAAGGAGGGTTTCATCCAGACTGGACAAGCTTACATCAGAGATAAAGCTAGTGGAGATCTGCACAGATGCTCATGCCCAGATTGGTGCCCTTATGAGTAAGTATTCATGTGATATATTGTATGAATGCATGTGTATAACAGCAATATAAATATTATAGTAACATGATATTATTTACCGCTTCATAGAGCCAGACAAAGTCAAATACAAGGCCCTTGTGTTGAACATTTACACTTTCACATCTACACACAGACTATAGTTGAATGCCTGTATTTCAAGGCAGCAAAGATAAAAGGAGAGTCGATCCTCTTCAACTGGCTGAAGGACATAGTCAACCATTTTCGGTGGTGTTGCAAGACTGCCGACACACGTGGGCAGTTTCTTGTAAGCACACAATTTTATTATATCTTTGAGTAATTTCATTAATTGCTATATTAAGGACATATTTATAGTGCATTTTTATGTTTTGCAGGCATTATGGGTTGGCATCCTTCACCATGTCTGCAACATTCACACCTGGACTATGGGAAGTTGCAAACACGGGCACCTTGAATCGGATCAAATGCAGGGAAAGATGTGGATCCAGAGAGACTCCCAGTGCCACAAAGCTTTAGTGGATATAGTTCTCGATAAGAGGTGGCAGAAAGACAACTATCTGCGATTCAGGTAGTGTGGCTATACTTTTTCACACTGATGTGTATTAGTAATATTTATGCTTACTGCTCATGTACACAGAAGTATGTATTTGTTTGTTCTATCAGATCGACTGCAGACCTAGACTCATTCCAGAATCATATCCTGATGTATGCCAGCAAGCGCTATGCTTTCCAGTTTATGAGGCAAGAGTTCTGCTTGCTGCTTTGGACTACAATTTCCACCGGAACCGACCAACAATGAAAACGTTGGACGGCAAAGAGACGTATGTTTTACACTTGTATAATATTCCCAATCATAGTACAATATTCAATATTCATTTCCTCTTGTTCTACTTACAAACTGATATTAAATGGTTGTAATTTGTGTAATTTCAGTTTCAAAAGATTGCATAAGAAGAACGGTAGAAGATACAGCGTATATGCCTTGAAATCTGAAAAAACCTACGGATACATTTCCGAGTTGCAAAGAAGGATTGTAAAGAACAGACTCACAAGTGGAGTGGGGATGCCTAGAAGGAGGAGCCTTCTCCCAGATGACCCCAGACAGCTTGGTTGGTTTGGTGCCCCCCGTACCTGCACCAGCCACATTAGACTTCTTGCAGAGACAAGTCAGAAGAGGTCTAGGTAAGTTACACAAATTTGTTGCCTATGTTGTACCATATTACATGTCACTGAATGATATTTACATTACAATGATATTTACATTACAATATAGTCTGTAACTATGTTTGATGGCACTGTCTTCAACAGGACCGTTATTCCAACCAGCATCTGATGTGGAAGGTTCCTACCCTCCTCCAGTGGTTATTTCCTGTTTTTCCAATTTGTACACGTTTCATCTTATTCTGCTAAGTCCACTGTGATCAGCGCATATTATTTTCAGTAGGTAGCCTAAATTACAGTTTACAATTTGAACAGTAATGATAAGTAAGGCTACAGCTGTCCCCTATTATGTAAATATAAATAACTAAAATTGGTATTGGAAATGTTATGGCAAAGTTTGAAATTCTAAACACATGTTCAAATGTATATAATTAAAATAAAAACACCATGTGCTTCTATTTCTTACCTTTTTATTTTTTTCGATACCATAGAACTGCAGTTGAACAACTATAACACTATATAACTATAAAACATACATCCAATTTAAATAAAGAGGGGAGAAATATGAATAACTATATATAGAAATGTAATAATAAATCAAATCTTAACTATGTACATTTGTTTGATGCGTTGATGATGCTGAGGCAGGTTTGTGAGTATTTGTGTGAAACTGTATGACCATGCCTGAGGGCCTGGAAGGAAATTCACAGTCCAGGAATAAAACCCGTGTAGTGTTCTTGAGGATCAGGGAACTTGTCTCTAATCCTCCAAACACAACAACTAGGTGACGACAAGTTGGATTCCCTGGCCTAAAGCTCCATGTTGCCAATAGATGAAGTGTCTATAGGCACCATAACGGTACTCCCTGTTGTCATCCCCAGGCTCCCTGATGTTGCCTAATGCCGTAATGTCCTCCCGGTACTGACTGTGAATGCGAATAAAGCCTTCTTTAAGGCAGTACTGGGAGAAGTGTGGCAGTAGGCTCACACAGTTCGCTTGCTCCTGGCCACAGCATTTCCCTACAGTTACCACAAGTACACCGAGGTACTCCTGGCACTCTGGCAGAAGGTGGGGCACCATGTCTGCGCTGATGCATCATCAAGGCATCAAAGACCAGGCCTGGCTGCCTCTCCAGCAGAAGGGTGGAGAGCTCTGGGTTCTTCAAGGGTCATCTCTTGAAGAAGTCTGAAGAAAGAGGACACAGGGAAAAATACTCAATATGCAATATTCTCTGCTTCAATACTGCTGTTTTTAAGATTGTATCCATTCTAAATGAAATATACCGGTACTCATAATTACTATTAATATTTAATGCACTACTACTATTTATCATTACACTTCTGTTGATGCTGTAAATTACATGTTCCCATCACCTTTATTTAGATTGAGATTTTATAATTTTTATATTTAATTCACATGCAAGCTTAGCAATTGTGACCAAGAATTTCCCCTTGGGTATCAATAAAGAATTTGTGATTCTGATAAAATAAGGCTTTATAAGTTACATGACATTATGTTGGCAACATGGTACTGCATATTAGGGTTTGCAGGGTGGCCAGTGTTTGCTTAACTTGTATAATATGGCTTCATATAATCATTGTTGCCTAGTAAATGACATGTTACTACTATCTAACGTTACAGATAGTGTACGTTAGGGGTACACGTGCACAGAGCTGCTATGTAAATAACGTTATCACTGTGTGCTGGGGTTTGTCATAAAGTGCAAACAGGTCAGAATATAATAACGTTACAACAACCTTATAAATACAAACCTCGGTAACAGCCCTTGGGTTCCTTTGGAGGGCTTCCACTCTTTCTTCGTCTTCTATTGAGCCATCACTCTAGGTAGGTCCTCTGCCTCTCCTTGCCCTGACTGCACCTCCAACACCTCTGCCTCTCCGTCCTCTTCCTCTCCCTCCCTCTCTCTTACAGTTATCTCCGGTAAATGGACTTCTGCATTTAGATCACATTAACATTAGCTTCTTCTTCCTTCTTCCTTCTTCTTCTTCTTCCTTGTGCTTTTATTGTCAGTTGGCAAACAACTAATTGGTGCGTTACCGCCACCAACTGGTATGGAGTGTGTATCGAACCTTTATACATCTCTGATCATGGAGAGAAATACTTCTGTGAGTGATTAATTGGACTTAGTGGGCGGGCCACAACACATTGATTGACAGTTAAGGAAGAGGAAGGAAAAAGCAATGACAATAGGTCTCTAAGGGAAAAGCAATGACAATAGGTCTCCTTGGGGAAAGGCAAAAGCAAATGTATGTATTTATTCTTTTATTCAATCATTCTTTCTTTGATATATTTCTGCATTTATTTATTTATTCTTTTATTCATTCATTCATTCTTTCTTGCATTTATTTCCCCATTTATTTATTTATTCTTTTATTCATTTATTCTTTCTTTGATATATTTCCGCATTTATTTATTTATTCTTTTATTCATTCATTCTTTCTTGCATTTATTTCCCCATTTATTTATTTATTCTTTTATTCATTCATTCTTTCTTGCATTTATTTCCCCATTTATTTATTTATTCTTTCATTCAGTTCTGTCACTTTGGATGTTCCATATTAAAACACTGGAGGACTTTTAATTTGAAATGGATGCAGGAAGTGTCCACCAAGCGGTCAGAAAAATGAAGCCATTGTGGAAGTGCCTGAAACCTGCATTTTTTCTAGTGAGCAGCATGGGGCGACTCCTCTGTTTGCAAGTCCAATTGCATTGGACTAAATGTCAAAATGAGGCTAATTTACCTTAATTATTACCTCAGTAAACACGAGTCATGTCTTTTTTAAGTTGTCTTCAATTACAGTCCCATTTTATAGGAAAATAGACCATAAAGCGGGTGTGCTTTAAGACATGGCTACCTTGTGATTGACAAGTCGCTACCACGGCAACCTGTCAATCAGGATAGAGGTGAATGGTATCCACTGCACTGTGTACATTTGACCAGCCGTAATCTGTTTCGGGTGCTGTCTGTAATATTGGCTCAGAGCTTTGACCCTTTCAGTGTGTTTTCACTTCATGAAATTGTAACTTTGTGGTCCTGTTAAGCGTTTGGTTGAACTAAAAGACACTAGCCAAAATTAGCATCCCAATTAATACTACAGTAAATGGGAATTATGGATGTACCTTACTAACTAAGCCAGCTAGTTGGCACTAGCTAATAACATCTATATGATGGATGTACATTCAACAGCAAACAAAATTTAAAGAGGATTAAACTCATGGCTCCTCCCTAGCTCCAACCTCTTTTCCAATATGGTCAAATTTAGTTTCAAAAAAACAAGATGGCGAACATTTTTGAACATCTTGAATTTGGTGATTTGCCAAGAAACAGGAAGTTGTTTCTTCTTTGTATATGCCCAGATCTGTCCCAAACTTTATATGGTTGATAAGAGTCCCGTCCTGAACACATCTACAAGCCAATATTCACTGAATGCTGTAGTGCCACCTACTGGCAACTAGGGTTGGGTATTGTTTAAAATCTTTCGATACCAGTACCAAAACCAGTACCCTTAAAGTGATACCAATACCAATTGAGTACTTCATTCGATACCTTGCATAAAATGCCACTTGTTGAAGCCACAGTAGTTGATCTGTAGCCTATTATTATTTTTTATTGTTGTTATGGACAAGCAAGGTGATCTATTTTCAAATAACTGTTACATAAAAGGGAAATTGTATCAGATTGCGCCTCATCCTACTTAGTTCATCATCATGGGTAGTATTCGGAGAAAGACTACAGCTTGCAATTTGTTTTTATATTTGAATGAGAGAGGTGGAGTGAAATACTTTAGTGACCAAATAAGTCGTGGGTAATTTTTTGATAGGTGTGTTGAAAGTAAACGGAAAATTATTTTGTAAACTTTCGATCAATAAACTGAATTGAAAGATCTCAGCGAGTGCTTTTTCCTTTATTAGTGGGTCACAAACCTTCTCCAAAAACAACAGTCACAAGTATAAAACGATTAAGGAGTCTGTTTAACCAAGTAACTTAATTCAATTCAATTTCAATTCAATTTTATTTATATAGCGCCAAATCACAACAACATTTATCTCACAGCGCTTTTCATAAAAGAGCAGGTCTAGACCATACTCTGTGATGAACTTAACTACACTAAAGCCTCACACAAAAAGGAAAAGAGAGGCTGCATATCCAGCTGATCAAACCAACTACACCTGAAGCAGCCGCAGCTGGAGTATAATCAGCTGATCGCTGCTGCACCACAAAAGCAATTAATTGATGTGATGGAACGTAGCGATCGATCAGTGATGTGAATAGAAAATGAAAAATAAAAATGTACAGAGAAGTGGTAAATGATACCAGAAGATGAGACCAACGGAAAGCCAAGCTTGTGGTGATAAACTTGCAACAGTGACGAACATGCCTGAGACCGCATCCGAATGCAAGCGGTTGTTAAAATCATGTATGGACTTGCGCATGCAGGCCTTTTTTTATACAGTTTATGGTGCAGGCACACAAGAGAAAAAAAAGGGTGTGTTCTTCTCTTTCTTTTGATGTGTTGCTTTGCGTGTTTGGTTGCAAGCAAAACCATACAAATAGTAATTTTTTTCCACAATCTTGTTACAAAAAGTAGGCCTAGGTATCAATTGAAGTACTGGTTTGACTGGAGACGTTTTGATTCTATTCGATTCTGGGCTGTTTCGGTCGAATCCATAAAGGTGTAAGCGTAGCAATACCTATCCCTACTGGCAACAGGAAGTGGCAAGTTTTATGCTGTGATGTACATCCACCTCAAAACATTCACAGAGACTTAAGACACTGATGATGCTCTGTGGTGAAGCTTGTGAGTTTTCATGACGCGGCAGCAAAGTTCAATGCTTCGCCATCAGACAGGAAGTTGTTGTACCTTCACTGTACATGCTTATATCAAAATTCACATGACACATAAGAGTCACACCCTGAACACATCAAAAGGTCAAAATTCACTCATAGCGCTATTGGCAACGGGAACTTCATCAAAGCAGCCCCCGTGCCACATTTCACCTAGATGTATGAAATTTCTCGAGCACATTTATCATCCTATGACACACAAAAAGCTTTTTGGGGCAATAGCCTAAAACCAACAGGAAGTCGGCCATTTTGGTATTTTTTGATGTTTTACATGTTCTGAGCGAACTCCTAGGGAATTTGTATGTATCAAATTTTCCCTGGGCAGTCTAAAAGCAGTGATATAAAAACTTGCGCTATCTGTCTGTTTTTGTCATAAGGTGTCTCTGTAGCGTGGGGTGGAAAATTGATGATTTGCCACAAAACAGGAAGTTGCTGTACATGCTCACATCTGTACCAAATTTGAAATATATGAGTACATTGTTGTAATGGCATGGTGGAGAAATTCCATGCTTTGCCATGACACAGGAAGTTGTTGTTACTTGACTGAACATGCTCAGACCTGGACCAAATTTTACACATTTGATTAGAGTCCCGCCCTGAATCTACATGCCAATAATTACTCAATGTCATAGCGCCACGTAATGGCAACAGGAAGAAAGCCATTTCTGACAAAACAATTTTGATTTAAATGGCATTTTCACAGTACTGATACACAACATATAATTGGCGGGTGTTGTCTAGCGACACCTAGGGGGACACAGGAAGTTAACTCTTTCATGACCGGTCCAAAGCGTGCGATAATTTGAAGGTGCGTCTCCCAACCTCCGGCCACTGCCTCAACATGCCCCTGACGCGCGAGCCCCCATCCAAAGCTTCCTGCAGCTTTATTTTATTTTAGATTTAGAGAAGAAGGGACAAACCCTGTACTGTGCAGTAACAATTGATTAAACAAATCCTTTTAATCATATGTCATTCTGGTGAAGCAGAATGAGCTTGGTAATGAGCTGACAAATTGTTCCTACTTCACTAAGCACCACATGACTGGTTCTGCGTGTGTGTGTGTGTGCGTGTGTGGACCCCTGTGAAGTGGGTACTTTCTGGTTAATCTCCAGCTGGCCAATAAGCAGCTTAACTGTTACTGGAGTGCAGCAGGTTAATTACTTGTTTGTAATATGGCTCAGAGCCACACATAACTACACTGAAAATAACCTCAACATTAATACTCTTGTTAAAGTAGATTGGAGGATTCCAGTTGTGTCATGTGCTACAGACTTGAATGTTTCAAAAAGTGCAAGTGTCTAGACTGTATTCAGCGTTGTTTTATATGCCTACATTTAACACTGGATGTGAAAATGTTGTTTGTTCAATTCCCATTAGTCATTGTAAACATCACCTAATCAGAATTTCAAAATTTGTACCTCTATTTCTCCAATGGACCTGTCCAGGATGTACCCCATCACTCAACTGGGATTGGCTCCATCCACCCCAGTGACACTCGAAGGATAAGCAGTATAATAATAATAGTGCATTACATTTATATAGCGCTTTATCATTGAAACTCAAATCATTGAAGCTCATCTTCAACCAAGTCCAGTTGCCCTTGATTTTTAACCTTCGTTGGATATTGAAACTCAAAGTGCCTCACAGTGAAGTTGGGGGGGGACTCACCTCAACCACCACCAATGTGCAGCACCCACCTGAGTGATGCACGGCAGCCATTTAGCGCCAGAATGCTCACTACACTTCAGCTAGAGGCAGAGAGGGAGGGAAACATTGAGCCAGTTACTGCAGGGGATGATTAGATGGCCAGATGGAGAAAGCCAGGTTGGGAATTTTTCCATGACACCGGGGAACCCCCTACTCTTTGCGACAAGTGCCATGGGATCTTTAATGACCACAATGAGTCAGAACCTCGTTTTAACATCTCATCCGAAGGACGGCATCTCCTATAGCACAATGTCCCCATCACTGCACTGGGGCATTTAGATCTTCTTATTAGGACCAGAGGGAAGACTGCCGCCTAATGGCCCTCCAACACCTCTTCCAGCAGCAACTTAGTTTTCCCAGGAGATCTCTGTCTTTGGGGCGGCTGTGGCTCAGGAAGGTAGAGCGGGTTGGCTGTTAATCGGAAGGTCGGTGGTTCAATCCCTGGCTCCCCCTGGTTGCGTGTTGAAGTGTCCTTGGGCAAGATACTGAACCCCGATTTGCCCCTGGCGGCTGTTCCGCCAGTGTATGAATGTGTGTGAATGTTAGTTTCCGTTTGAGCACTTAGGCTCAGTGTATGAATGTGTGTGACTGGTGAATGCAGATGTAGTGTAAAAGCGCTTTGAGTGGTCGAAAAGACTAGAAAGGCGCTATACAAGTACGGAGCATTTACATCTCCCATCCAGGTACTGGCCAAGCCAAAACCTGCTTAGCTTCAGTCATTCAGCAATAGCAGGGTTTAGACTGGTATGGCTGCCGGCAAGTATGGACACTGGATGTATATATGACACCAGGCTGTGGAATGGCATAAAGAATCCCTGCTATTAGAGTACTGACTGTACCCGGGTCTGTGAATCTACACTGTTGGGCCAGTGAGCAGGATGTGCACGCAGGATAATTGTGTCATTGAAGTTGAAGTTTAAGCCGCTGCATTGGCAGGTAAAGAGAAACACAGAGCAGATGCTGAACTGATGGTTTAATCTGTGATCACAACCTGCTGATAACGTTACACGGCATTCAGACCTTATCCACTAACAGGGTTTTTTCTGGCTGAGAATGGGCCTTTGGGGGCTGACTTTGCACGAAAGTAAGCATGACCAGTACGTCTACAGTAAAGACAATGAGTTACCAAAAGGGCGAAATCTGTTCATTTTCTTGTTATTTCTGCAATTGATATCCACAACCTGGAGGAGTAAAGGTATAAAAGTAAAGTATAATGTTTCCTACTAAAGGGATTGAAACATCTAGTTCTGTTAGCTTTACTTACTCTGATATTAGCCTACACCACTGTGGTTAAGGTTTGATTAGTGCTAATGTTAGTGTATTCATTCAGTCATTAAATTCTTGTGCAAGAAAAATGCTCTACAAGGTTGTTAGTCTCTGATTTGTTTATGCAGAGTACTAACTTCAATATTAAAAAACTGTGCATACAGAACAACAAGTTTAACATTTCTAAAGTTTGCTGTAGTGCCTCAACCTTTTTTTAATGTCCCGCCTACTACAGGCTGTGATTGGTCGGTTCACGAAAGGAGACTTTGACGAGCATCTATGCACACGGCTGCATGGACGGCACCCGATCTCCCTGCGCAGATTAGCAGGCAGGAGAAAACAGGACCAGGTGAGCGCCGCATAGTGCCCAGAGAAGCTGATCTGTATGCAGGAAAAACCCTGCACTAAAGCCCCTTTTCCACTGCATGGTACCAGCTTGACTCGCCTCGACTCTACTTTTTTGGTTTTCCATTGTGGAAAAGTTGTACCTGTACCTGCTTCCAGGTATTTTTTTTCGTATCACCTCCGTCAAGGTTCCAAGAGAGCTGAGGCAATACTAAAATGTGACGTGAAAGCTCAGCTCAGCACAACCAGAGGGAACAGGGGAAACAGCTAGCCTGGTATCAAAGGTATCAAAATCCGCCAACCAGTACATCGAAAGCTTACTAATTAACATGTTATATCTCATTTGTTTAATCCATACACCCAGCAAGTTACTGTAGATGAATCTGTGAACGCTACTCTCACGGGCCAGTTCGGGATTCAAGATGGCAGCCCCCAGCTGCTAGATTAGGGAGCAAAGTAACACATCTTTTGACAATTCATCGACGAGCATTTCAACATGAATAAGGACAATACAGACGACAGCAAGAAAGCCAAAACTACTTCTTCTCCAAAGCCCAAAAGAACCCGTCCCAACTCCCTCTCCAGTACAGGTACAACTCCATCCACATCACCAAAACGTCCATGCTGTGCAGAAGTAAGTGACATTCTAATTTCTATTGAAAGTAAACTACCGGACCGGACGCTAGAATCACACTAATAGAAGTACTACACCAGGAATTCCAGGCACTGCGCCACAGCCTGAAATTCAGTCAGGACCTAATCGAAACACTCATCAGAGAAAATAACTCACTAAAACACTCCCTCAACACACTCACCACCCAACTCACCTCTGTCAGCGCAGAAAACAAAATCATAAAGGAGAACATTCTGGACTTTCAGGCACGCAACATGAGGGATAACTTGTTTTTTACCGGCATGCCCGAACAAGCACCAGACGACCCTGAAAAATCTATTAAGGAGTTCATGTCCACCCAGCTGAAATTACCCGTTGAAACTGTCAACAACATCACCTTCCACCGTGTACACCGTATGGGCACTAAGTACAACGATAACAACAGACCACGGCCGATCATCGCAAAATTCGAGCACTATAAACAAAAACAACTGATCAGACAACAAGGCCGACAGCTAAAAGGTACAAACTATGGACTCAATGACCAATACCCGAAGGACATTCTACAATGACGCAAACAGCTATGATCAATCCGGAAACATCTGATGAAGGAAGGAAAAAGGGCAGTAATTTCAGTTTCATTGTATCACCATGGCTGTATCTTTCTGTCTATATTTCAAGTCCCAGCTCCAGCATTGTCTAGCATTGCTGCTTCTAGTGGAACAGACCGGTAAGTCATGCATAACAACATATTAATTTTGTCCTAATAGATTTGATTAGAAACATGAACTTTATGATTAGTGTGTTATTTTATTTTTGGTCTATATCTACTGTTGAATGAGCAATGGAGAAAGCACACTCTATCGATGGACTTCCTTGCCTGCACATGAAGATGCTCCTGATGAGCCTTCTCCCTGAGATCATGACCCTGTTTTCCCAGAACCACAGAATGTCCTTTGTGAATATGACATCATAGGTGTCAGAGCCTCCATAGTGTACGAGAACTGCTTAAGACAACTGGCTACATTTCTGATCCTGCCTGTGGATAAATGCACTGGCCTTCTGAGGACTGGTGCGCTGTTCAACTCTGTTGCACCCTTTGAGATCAACATCACCACCAAGGGCACAGCAGCTACTATCGAATGGGTAAGTCCAGACAATCACAGAATATCACAAATTTAAATTAGTATAAAATGAAAGGTTATACCAAAAGCCAGTGCTGTACATGACAAAAGCAAATGTTTCTTCTCTGTGACTTTTAGATCTGTCCTAATGGACACAGCTTGTGGAGGTGGAATTCCCAGCCTGGCATGAAGTTTGGGATGCAAGCTGGAGATTTTCTCTTGTCCACCAACATTTTGTTGTCTGGCAACAACTACGCAAAGGTTGCCCTCTTGTTCAAATTTATGAACATGGGGATGGTGAACAGGAAGACTTTCTTCTCCATTCAGGACATTTACTGCATCAATACAATAAAGGACTTCTGGGAAGAGAGAAGGACAGAGGTTCTTTGTGCCCTTCAAGGGAAAGATGTTGTTATTCTAGGTGTGTAGTTGATACTGTATTATGTAACATAGCTATTGAATACAGTAAGCAATGACAGTATGGAAACAATTAATAACTGTTTTTCTGTTGAATTATATTTTAAAACATTTCAACAGATGGCAGAAATGACTCTCCTGGTCACTGTGCACAATACTGCACCACCATGGAGAATGACTCCAAGGAGATCATTCATGTTGCCACTATAGACAAGCGGCAAACATCATGGAGCTCTGTCGTCATGGAGAAGGAGGGTTTCATCCAGACTGGACAAGCTTACATCAGAGATAAAGCTAGTGGAGATCTGCACAGATGCTCATGCCCAGATTGGTGCCCTTATGAGTAAGTATTCATGTGATATATTGTATGAATGCATGTGTATAACAGCAATATAAATATTATAGTAACATGATATTATTTACCGCTTCATAGAGCCAGACAAAGTCAAATACAAGGCCCTTGTGTTGAACATTTACACTTTCACATCTACACACAGACTATAGTTGAATGCCTGTATTTCAAGGCAGCAAAGATAAAAGGAGAGTCGATCCTCTTCAACTGGCTGAAGGACATAGTCAACCATTTTCGGTGGTGTTGCAAGACTGCCGACACACGTGGGCAGTTTCTTGTAAGCACACAATTTTATTATATCTTTGAGTAATTTCATTAATTGCTATATTAAGGACATATTTATAGTGCATTTTTATGTTTTGCAGGCATTATGGGTTGGCATCCTTCACCATGTCTGCAACATTCACACCTGGACTATGGGAAGTTGCAAACACGGGCACCTTGAATCGGATCAAATGCAGGGAAAGATGTGGATCCAGAGAGACTCCCAGTGCCACAAAGCTTTAGTGGATATAGTTCTCGATAAGAGGTGGCAGAAAGACAACTATCTGCGATTCAGGTAGTGTGGCTATACTTTTTCACACTGATGTGTATTAGTAATATTTATGCTTACTGCTCATGTACACAGAAGTATGTATTTGTTTGTTCTATCAGATCGACTGCAGACCTAGACTCATTCCAGAATCATATCCTGATGTATGCCAGCAAGCGCTATGCTTTCCAGTTTATGAGGCAAGAGTTCTGCTTGCTGCTTTGGACTACAATTTCCACCGGAACCGACCAACAATGAAAACGTTGGACGGCAAAGAGACGTATGTTTTACACTTGTATAATATTCCCAATCATAGTACAATATTCAATATTCATTTCCTCTTGTTCTACTTACAAACTGATATTAAATGGTTGTAATTTGTGTAATTTCAGTTTCAAAAGATTGCATAAGAAGAACGGTAGAAGATACAGCGTATATGCCTTGAAATCTGAAAAAACCTACGGATACATTTCCGAGTTGCAAAGAAGGATTGTAAAGAACAGACTCACAAGTGGAGTGGGGATGCCTAGAAGGAGGAGCCTTCTCCCAGATGACCCCAGACAGCTTGGTTGGTTTGGTGCCCCCCGTACCTGCACCAGCCACATTAGACTTCTTGCAGAGACAAGTCAGAAGAGGTCTAGGTAAGTTACACAAATTTGTTGCCTATGTTGTACCATATTACATGTCACTGAATGATATTTACATTACAATGATATTTACATTACAATATAGTCTGTAACTATGTTTGATGGCACTGTCTTCAACAGGACCGTTATTCCAACCAGCATCTGATGTGGAAGGTTCCTACCCTCCTCCAGTGGTTATTTCCTGTTTTTCCAATTTGTACACGTTTCATCTTATTCTGCTAAGTCCACTGTGATCAGCGCATATTATTTTCAGTAGGTAGCCTAAATTACAGTTTACAATTTGAACAGTAATGATAAGTAAGGCTACAGCTGTCCCCTATTATGTAAATATAAATAACTAAAATTGGTATTGGAAATGTTATGGCAAAGTTTGAAATTCTAAACACATGTTCAAATGTATATAATTAAAATAAAAACACCATGTGCTTCTATTTCTTACCTTTTTATTTTTTTCGATACCATAGAACTGCAGTTGAACAACTATAACACTATATAACTATAAAACATACATCCAATTTAAATAAAGAGGGGAGAAATATGAATAACTATATAGAAATGTAATATTAAATCAAATCTTAACTATGTACATTTGTTTGATGCGTTGATGATGCTGAGGCAGGTTTGTGAGTATTTGTGTGAAACTGTATGACCATGCCTGAGGGCCTGGAAGGAAATTCACAGTCCAGGAATAAAACCCGTGTAGTGTTCTTGAGGATCAGGGAACTTGTCTCTAATCCTCCAAACACAACAACTAGGTGACGACAAGTTGGATTCCCTGGCCTAAAGCTCCATGTTGCCAATAGATGAAGTGTCTATAGGCACCATAACGGTACTCCCTGTTGTCATCCCCAGGCTCCCTGATGTTGCCTAATGCCGTAATGTCCTCCCGGTACTGACTGTGAATGCGAATAAAGCCTTCTTTAAGGCAGTACTGGGAGAAGTGTGGCAGTAGGCTCACACAGTTCGCTTGCTCCTGGCCACAGCATTTCCCTACAGTTACCACAAGTACACCGAGGTACTCCTGGCACTCTGGCAGAAGGTGGGGCACCATGTCTGCGCTGATGCATCATCAAGGCATCAAAGACCAGGCCTGGCTGCCTCTCCAGCAGAAGGGTGGAGAGCTCTGGGTTCTTCAAGGGTCATCTCTTGAAGAAGTCTGAAGAAAGAGGACACAGGGAAAAATACTCAATATGCAATATTCTCTGCTTCAATACTGCTGTTTTTAAGATTGTATCCATTCTAAATGAAATATACCGGTACTCATAATTACTATTAATATTTAATGCACTACTACTATTTATCATTACACTTCTGTTGATGCTGTAAATTACATGTTCCCATCACCTTTATTTAGATTGAGATTTTATAATTTTTATATTTAATTCACATGCAAGCTTAGCAATTGTGACCAAGAATTTCCCCTTGGGTATCAATAAAGAATTTGTGATTCTGATAAAATAAGGCTTTATAAGTTACATGACATTATGTTGGCAACATGGTACTGCATATTAGGGTTTGCAGGGTGGCCAGTGTTTGCTTAACTTGTATAATATGGCTTCATATAATCATTGTTGCCTAGTAAATGACATGTTACTACTATCTAACGTTACAGATAGTGTACGTTAGGGGTACACGTGCACAGAGCTGCTATGTAAATAACGTTATCACTGTGTGCTGGGGTTTGTCATAAAGTGCAAACAGGTCAGAATATAATAACGTTACAACAACCTTATAAATACAAACCTCGGTAACAGCCCTTGGGTTCCTTTGGAGGGCTTCCACTCTTTCTTCGTCTTCTATTGAGCCATCACTCTAGGTAGGTCCTCTGCCTCTCCTTGCCCTGACTGCACCTCCAACACCTCTGCCTCTCCGTCCTCTTCCTCTCCCTCCCTCTCTCTTACAGTTATCTCCGGTAAATGGACTTCTGCATTTAGATCACATTAACATTAGCTTCTTCTTCCTTCTTCCTTCTTCTTCTTCTTCCTTGTGCTTTTATTGTCAGTTGGCAAACAACTAATTGGTGCGTTACCGCCACCAACTGGTATGGAGTGTGTATCGAACCTTTATACATCTCTGATCATGGAGAGAAATACTTCTGTGAGTGATTAATTGGACTTAGTGGGCGGGCCACAACACATTGATTGACAGTTAAGGAAGAGGAAGGAAAAAGCAATGACAATAGGTCTCTAAGGGAAAAGCAATGACAATAGGTCTCCTTGGGGAAAGGCAAAAGCAAATGTATGTATTTATTCTTTTATTCAATCATTCTTTCTTTGATATATTTCTGCATTTATTTATTTATTCTTTTATTCATTCATTCATTCTTTCTTGCATTTATTTCCCCATTTATTTATTTATTCTTTTATTCATTTATTCTTTCTTTGATATATTTCCGCATTTATTTATTTATTCTTTTATTCATTCATTCTTTCTTGCATTTATTTCCCCATTTATTTATTTATTCTTTTATTCATTCATTCTTTCTTGCATTTATTTCCCCATTTATTTATTTATTCTTTCATTCAGTTCTGTCACTTTGGATGTTCCATATTAAAACACTGGAGGACTTTTAATTTGAAATGGATGCAGGAAGTGTCCACCAAGCGGTCAGAAAAATGAAGCCATTGTGGAAGTGCCTGAAACCTGCATTTTTTCTAGTGAGCAGCATGGGGCGACTCCTCTGTTTGCAAGTCCAATTGCATTGGACTAAATGTCAAAATGAGGCTAATTTACCTTAATTATTACCTCAGTAAACACGAGTCATGTCTTTTTTAAGTTGTCTTCAATTACAGTCCCATTTTATAGGAAAATAGACCATAAAGCGGGTGTGCTTTAAGACATGGCTACCTTGTGATTGACAAGTCGCTACCACGGCAACCTGTCAATCAGGATAGAGGTGAATGGTATCCACTGCACTGTGTACATTTGACCAGCCGTAATCTGTTTCGGGTGCTGTCTGTAATATTGGCTCAGAGCTTTGACCCTTTCAGTGTGTTTTCACTTCATGAAATTGTAACTTTGTGGTCCTGTTAAGCGTTTGGTTGAACTAAAAGACACTAGCCAAAATTAGCATCCCAATTAATACTACAGTAAATGGGAATTATGGATGTACCTTACTAACTAAGCCAGCTAGTTGGCACTAGCTAATAACATCTATATGATGGATGTACATTCAACAGCAAACAAAATTTAAAGAGGATTAAACTCATGGCTCCTCCCTAGCTCCAACCTCTTTTCCAATATGGTCAAATTTAGTTTCAAAAAAACAAGATGGCGAACATTTTTGAACATCTTGAATTTGGTGATTTGCCAAGAAACAGGAAGTTGTTTCTTCTTTGTATATGCCCAGATCTGTCCCAAACTTTATATGGTTGATAAGAGTCCCGTCCTGAACACATCTACAAGCCAATATTCACTGAATGCTGTAGTGCCACCTACTGGCAACTAGGGTTGGGTATTGTTTAAAATCTTTCGATACCAGTACCAAAACCAGTACCCTTAAAGTGATACCAATACCAATTGAGTACTTCATTCGATACCTTGCATAAAATGCCACTTGTTGAAGCCACAGTAGTTGATCTGTAGCCTATTATTATTTTTTATTGTTGTTATGGACAAGCAAGGTGATCTATTTTCAAATAACTGTTACATAAAAGGGAAATTGTATCAGATTGCGCCTCATCCTACTTAGTTCATCATCATGGGTAGTATTCGGAGAAAGACTACAGCTTGCAATTTGTTTTTATATTTGAATGAGAGAGGTGGAGTGAAATACTTTAGTGACCAAATAAGTCGTGGGTAATTTTTTGATAGGTGTGTTGAAAGTAAACGGAAAATTATTTTGTAAACTTTCGATCAATAAACTGAATTGAAAGATCTCAGCGAGTGCTTTTTCCTTTATTAGTGGGTCACAAACCTTCTCCAAAAACAACAGTCACAAGTATAAAACGATTAAGGAGTCTGTTTAACCAAGTAACTTAATTCAATTCAATTTCAATTCAATTTTATTTATATAGCGCCAAATCACAACAACATTTATCTCACAGCGCTTTTCATAAAAGAGCAGGTCTAGACCATACTCTGTGATGAACTTAACTACACTAAAGCCTCACACAAAAAGGAAAAGAGAGGCTGCATATCCAGCTGATCAAACCAACTACACCTGAAGCAGCCGCAGCTGGAGTATAATCAGCTGATCGCTGCTGCACCACAAAAGCAATTAATTGATGTGATGGAACGTAGCGATCGATCAGTGATGTGAATAGAAAATGAAAAAAAAATGTACAGAGAAGTGGTAAATGATACCAGAAGATGAGACCAACGGAAAGCCAAGCTTGTGGTGATAAACTTGCAACAGTGACGAACATGCCTGAGACCGCATCCGAATGCAAGCGGTTGTTAAAATCATGTATGGACTTGCGCATGCAGGCCTTTTTTTATACAGTTTATGGTGCAGGCACACAAGAGAAAAAAAAGGGTGTGTTCTTCTCTTTCTTTTGATGTGTTGCTTTGCGTGTTTGGTTGCAAGCAAAACCATACAAATAGTAATTTTTTTCCACAATCTTGTTACAAAAAGTAGGCCTAGGTATCAATTGAAGTACTGGTTTGACTGGAGACGTTTTGATTCTATTCGATTCTGGGCTGTTTCGGTCGAATCCATAAAGGTGTAAGCGTAGCAATACCTATCCCTACTGGCAACAGGAAGTGGCAAGTTTTATGCTGTGATGTACATCCACCTCAAAACATTCACAGAGACTTAAGACACTGATGATGCTCTGTGGTGAAGCTTGTGAGTTTTCATGACGCGGCAGCAAAGTTCAATGCTTCGCCATCAGACAGGAAGTTGTTGTACCTTCACTGTACATGCTTATATCAAAATTCACATGACACATAAGAGTCACACCCTGAACACATCAAAAGGTCAAAATTCACTCATAGCGCTATTGGCAACGGGAACTTCATCAAAGCAGCCCCCGTGCCACATTTCACCTAGATGTATGAAATTTCTCGAGCACATTTATCATCCTATGACACACAAAAAGCTTTTTGGGGCAATAGCCTAAAACCAACAGGAAGTCGGCCATTTTGGTATTTTTTGATGTTTTACATGTTCTGAGCGAACTCCTAGGGAATTTGTATGTATCAAATTTTCCCTGGGCAGTCTAAAAGCAGTGATATAAAAACTTGCGCTATCTGTCTGTTTTTGTCATAAGGTGTCTCTGTAGCGTGGGGTGGAAAATTGATGATTTGCCACAAAACAGGAAGTTGCTGTACATGCTCACATCTGTACCAAATTTGAAATATATGAGTACATTGTTGTAATGGCATGGTGGAGAAATTCCATGCTTTGCCATGACACAGGAAGTTGTTGTTACTTGACTGAACATGCTCAGACCTGGACCAAATTTTACACATTTGATTAGAGTCCCGCCCTGAATCTACATGCCAATAATTACTCAATGTCATAGCGCCACGTAATGGCAACAGGAAGAAAGCCATTTCTGACAAAACAATTTTGATTTAAATGGCATTTTCACAGTACTGATACACAACATATAATTGGCGGGTGTTGTCTAGCGACACCTAGGGGGACACAGGAAGTTAACTCTTTCATGACCGGTCCAAAGCGTGCGATAATTTGAAGGTGCGTCTCCCAACCTCCGGCCACTGCCTCAACATGCCCCTGACGCGCGAGCCCCCATCCAAAGCTTCCTGCAGCTTTTATTTTATTTTAGATTTAGAGAAGAAGGGACAAACCCTGTACTGTGCAGTAACAATTGATTAAACAAATCCTTTTAATCATATGTCATTCTGGTGAAGCAGAATGAGCTTGGTAATGAGCTGACAAATTGTTCCTACTTCACTAAGCACCACATGACTGGTTCTGCGTGTGTGTGTGTGTGCGTGTGTGGACCCCTGTGAAGTGGGTACTTTCTGGTTAATCTCCAGCTGGCCAATAAGCAGCTTAACTGTTACTGGAGTGCAGCAGGTTAATTACTTGTTTGTAATATGGCTCAGAGCCACACATAACTACACTGAAAATAACCTCAACATTAATACTCTTGTTAAAGTAGATTGGAGGATTCCAGTTGTGTCATGTGCTACAGACTTGAATGTTTCAAAAAGTGCAAGTGTCTAGACTGTATTCAGCGTTGTTTTATATGCCTACATTTAACACTGGATGTGAAAATGTTGTTTGTTCAATTCCCATTAGTCATTGTAAACATCACCTAATCAGAATTTCAAAATTTGTACCTCTATTTCTCCAATGGACCTGTCCAGGATGTACCCCATCACTCAACTGGGATTGGCTCCATCCACCCCAGTGACACTCGAAGGATAAGCAGTATAATAATAATAGTGCATTACATTTATATAGCGCTTTATCATTGAAACTCAAATCATTGAAGCTCATCTTCAACCAAGTCCAGTTGCCCTTGATTTTTAACCTTCGTTGGATATTGAAACTCAAAGTGCCTCACAGTGAAGTTGGGGGGGGACTCACCTCAACCACCACCAATGTGCAGCACCCACCTGAGTGATGCACGGCAGCCATTTAGCGCCAGAATGCTCACTACACTTCAGCTAGAGGCAGAGAGGGAGGGAAACATTGAGCCAGTTACTGCAGGGGATGATTAGATGGCCAGATGGAGAAAGCCAGGTTGGGAATTTTTCCATGACACCGGGGAACCCCCTACTCTTTGCGACAAGTGCCATGGGATCTTTAATGACCACAATGAGTCAGAACCTCGTTTTAACATCTCATCCGAAGGACGGCATCTCCTATAGCACAATGTCCCCATCACTGCACTGGGGCATTTAGATCTTCTTATTAGGACCAGAGGGAAGACTGCCGCCTAATGGCCCTCCAACACCTCTTCCAGCAGCAACTTAGTTTTCCCAGGAGATCTCTGTCTTTGGGGCGGCTGTGGCTCAGGAAGGTAGAGCGGGTTGGCTGTTAATCGGAAGGTCGGTGGTTCAATCCCTGGCTCCCCCTGGTTGCGTGTTGAAGTGTCCTTGGGCAAGATACTGAACCCCGATTTGCCCCTGGCGGCTGTTCCGCCAGTGTATGAATGTGTGTGAATGTTAGTTTCCGTTTGAGCACTTAGGCTCAGTGTATGAATGTGTGTGACTGGTGAATGCAGATGTAGTGTAAAAGCGCTTTGAGTGGTCGAAAAGACTAGAAAGGCGCTATACAAGTACGGAGCATTTACATCTCCCATCCAGGTACTGGCCAAGCCAAAACCTGCTTAGCTTCAGTCATTCAGCAATAGCAGGGTTTAGACTGGTATGGCTGCCGGCAAGTATGGACACTGGATGTATATATGACACCAGGCTGTGGAATGGCATAAAGAATCCCTGCTATTAGAGTACTGACTGTACCCGGGTCTGTGAATCTACACTGTTGGGCCAGTGAGCAGGATGTGCACGCAGGATAATTGTGTCATTGAAGTTGAAGTTTAAGCCGCTGCATTGGCAGGTAAAGAGAAACACAGAGCAGATGCTGAACTGATGGTTTAATCTGTGATCACAACCTGCTGATAACGTTACACGGCATTCAGACCTTATCCACTAACAGGGTTTTTTCTGGCTGAGAATGGGCCTTTGGGGGCTGACTTTGCACGAAAGTAAGCATGACCAGTACGTCTACAGTAAAGACAATGAGTTACCAAAAGGGCGAAATCTGTTCATTTTCTTGTTATTTCTGCAATTGATATCCACAACCTGGAGGAGTAAAGGTATAAAAGTAAAGTATAATGTTTCCTACTAAAGGGATTGAAACATCTAGTTCTGTTAGCTTTACTTACTCTGATATTAGCCTACACCACTGTGGTTAAGGTTTGATTAGTGCTAATGTTAGTGTATTCATTCAGTCATTAAATTCTTGTGCAAGAAAAATGCTCTACAAGGTTGTTAGTCTCTGATTTTTTATGCAGAGTACTAACTTCAATATTAAAAAACTGTGCATACAGAACAACAAGTTTAACATTTCTAAAGTTTGCTGTAGTGCCTCAACCTTTTTTTAATGTCCCGCCTACTACAGGCTGTGATTGGTCGGTTCACGAAAGGAGACTTTGACGAGCATCTATGCACACGGCTGCATGGACGGCACCCGATCTCCCTGCGCAGATTAGCAGGCAGGAGAAAACAGGACCAGGTGAGCGCCGCATAGTGCCCAGAGAAGCTGATCTGTATGCAGGAAAAACCCTGCACTAAAGCCCCTTTTCCACTGCATGGTACCAGCTTGACTCGCCTCGACTCTACTTTTTTGGTTTTCCATTGTGGAAAAGTTGTACCTGTACCTGCTTCCAGGTATTTTTTTTCGTATCACCTCCGTCAAGGTTCCAAGAGAGCTGAGGCAATACTAAAATGTGACGTGAAAGCTCAGCTCAGCACAACCAGAGGGAACAGGGGAAACAGCTAGCCTGGTATCAAAGGTATCAAAATCCGCCAACCAGTACATCGAAAGCTTACTAATTAACATGTTATATCTCATTTGTTTAATCCATACACCCAGCAAGTTACTGTAGATGAATCTGTGAACGCTACTCTCACGGGCCAGTTCGGGATTCAAGATGGCAGCCCCCAGCTGCTAGATTAGGGAGCAAAGTAACACATCTTTCTTTTTTTCCTTTTTTTCATCTCAAACCGGACTATAACATCAAGCGACCTGGATCACCTGGAAGAATTCATCGACGAGCATTTCAACATGAATAAGGACAATACAGACGACAGCAAGAAAGCCAAAACTACTTCTTCTCCAAAGCCCAAAAGAACCCGTCCCAACTCCCTCTCCAGTACAGGTACAACTCCATCCACATCACCAAAACGTCCATGCTGTGCAGAAGTAAGTGACATTCTAATTTCTATTGAAAGTAAACTACCGGACCGGACGCTAGAATCACACTAATAGAAGTACTACACCAGGAATTCCAGGCACTGCGCCACAGCCTGAAATTCAGTCAGGACCTAATCGAAACACTCATCAGAGAAAATAACTCACTAAAACACTCCCTCAACACACTCACCACCCAACTCACCTCTGTCAGCGCAGAAAACAAAATCATAAAGGAGAACATTCTGGACTTTCAGGCACGCAACATGAGGGATAACTTGTTTTTTACCGGCATGCCCGAACAAGCACCAGACGACCCTGAAAAATCTATTAAGGAGTTCATGTCCACCCAGCTGAAATTACCCGTTGAAACTGTCAACAACATCACCTTCCACCGTGTACACCGTATGGGCACTAAGTACAACGATAACAACAGACCACGGCCGATCATCGCAAAATTCGAGCACTATAAACAAAAACAACTGATCAGACAACAAGGCCGACAGCTAAAAGGTACAAACTATGGACTCAATGACCAATACCCGAAGGACATTCTACAATGACGCAAACAGCTATGATCAATCCGGAAACATCTGATGAAGGAAGGAAAAAGGGCAGTAATTTCAGTTTCATTGTATCACCATGGCTGTATCTTTCTGTATATATCTGTATCAGCCAGCCCTGTGTCGATATGCATACTGTACACACATACACACACACACACACACACTTCATTATTAATATATTTATTTCTGTCTTTTCTGTCATAATATTATAACATGTCATCAATAAAATTTCTAACCTGGAACATCCGTGGAATCAGTTCTCAGACACAAAAAGTCTATAGATCAAAATCAAACGATGAGTTAAAATCATCTCAATTCAGTCACCTGTTTCATCTCACTACAACACAAAAAGTAAAAATATTTATTTTGTCCCAACACCACCATTACAGACCCTGAAGGACGTTTTATTATCATAAATATATCAATCAACAATAATCCTATAACAATTGGTAACGTCTATGGTCCAAACACATATGAGCCAACCTTCTTTTATAATTTTTTTCCCTATCTTTCAGACATTTCAGATTGTCCAGTCATAATAGGAGTCGACTTCAACACAACCGTCAACCCGTCAATAGATAGATCCAATAATTTTAGTAATAAACACATTTGGCATTCAACAGAAATAATAAAACAGTTCATGAGTAATTTTGGTCTTGGCGATAGTTGGCGACTACAGCTAACTACAATGGCTAAAGAATTCACATTCTTCTCACCAGCTCATCAATCATATTCTCGCATTGACTTCTTCCTCAGCAGTAATTCAATAATAAGAAATATTTCAGAATCAAAGATCCACCCCATCCTTATTAGCGACCATGCCCCTGTAACATTTAGAATCAGAAGGAGCTTTATTGCCAAGTAGTGTTTTACACATACGAGGAATTTGCTGTGGTGATCAGGTGCTACACGTAAACAAACATACAGTCAACATAAATAAATGTAGAAATATATAAATGTTTGTGGGGGCTGTGGCTCAGGAGTTAGAGCGGGTTGGCCGTTAATCGGAAGGTCGGCGGTTCAATTCCTGGCTCCCCCTGGTTGCGTGTGGAAGTGCCCGATCCGCCAGTGTATGAAGATGATGTAGTGTAAAAGCGCTTTGAGTGGTCAAAAAGACTAGAAAGGCGCTATACAAGTATGGAGCATTTATATTTACATAAATATGGAATGGAAGAACAACGTTACAGATATACTTGTGCATTATTCTGGGTCTGTGCAGAAGTAACGTAATGGAAGAGAATATTGTGTACATATAAATATATAAACTGACAACATAAAAATATACAACAACAAATATGTGCGACATGCCAGGTCTGTGCCCGATGAGATGAAACAGTATTTACATGTGCAGAGACATTTGTATCATTTGCAAGGGGGAGTGTCGGGGGGACCCGGGCCTTGTTAATGAGAATAGCTGCAGACGGGAAGAAACTGTTCAGAAACCTGCCAGAAGAGGGGAGTCTGAAACAGCTTGTGACTGGGATAGGAGGAGTCAGCTGCAATCTTTCCTGCTCGCCTCAGAGTCCTCGAGGAGTACAGGTCCTGAAGAGAAGGAAGATTGCAGCCAATCACCTTCTCTGCAGAGCGAATGATGCGCTGCAGCCTGCCCTTGTCCCTGGCAGTGGCAGCAGCGTACCAGATGGTGATGGAGGAGGTGAGGATGGACTCAATGATGGCAGTGTAGAAGTGCACCATCATTGTCTTTGGCAGGCTGAACTTCTTCAGCTGCCGCAGGAAGTACATCCTCTGCTGGGCCTTCTTGGTGAGGGAGGTGATGTTCAGCTCCCACTTGAGGTCCTGGGAGATGCTGGTGCCCAGGAAGTGGAAGGAGTCCACAGTGGTGACTGGAGAGTCACACAGGATGATGGGGAGGGTGGGGCTGGGCTCTTTCTTAAGTCCATGACCATCTCCACTGTCTTCAGAGCGTTGAGCTCCAGACTGTTCTGGCTGCACCAGGTCACCAGATGGTCGATCTCCCACCTGTAGGCGGACTCATCCCCACCAGAGATGAGCCCAATGAGGGTGGTGTCGTCCGCAAACTTCAGGAGCTTGAGAGTTTAGCTGTGAACCAGGGTTTGTCATTGTTATAATTCACCCTGGTCTGTGTTGGAATGCAGCT
>NW_024043228.1:0-19145 GCF_014851395.1 Micropterus salmoides | reverse complement strand
AAGAAGAACTGTGTCTTAGACTTTGTGTAAACAAACGAATTTTGATTAGAACTGGTCCTGGAAACAGCTTTTACATGAATTTCCCATCTGTTGATGTTTAGTCAACTTTAGTTGTCAGAGATGTGTCATCATGTTGTTAAAACGTTTTTCATACAACAATAAACTACAACTAAAATACAGTTCCCCTCGTTAAAAAGCCAACATCTCTAATTATCCATTACATCGAGCCATGTAAACAAAGATTCTCATTAACTTTACCTGATATCCAGCCCGTCCTCACCAGGAAAAACGGCCATATAGGTTGATCATGCAGCAATAATTACGACCCAAATTTACTTTTTTTTAAGCCATGACCACTAGTACCACAAGAAGTCAGAGGATGTAGTATAAAGAGCAGCAAAGTCCATGTGATGAGGTGGTTGGATAAGTCAAGTAAACTCAGGACTTGACATGTTTTAAGTTAAATAACATTTTGTAGATTTATGTCGCATGACTTACTTTATGTGCTAAGTTGAACCCAAACTACAATCTTTTCCTAAGCCTAACCAAACAACGTCATTTTATTTTATTTTTTTACATTCCCCATTTATTAAACATCATGTGACTTAAGTAATGTGCTGAAGGGCCTGTAAGGCTGTCGCTGGACTGGTACTTGCCAGTGCTCATACATATTGTATATTGAATTACATTAGTTTTATTATTTTAGGATGCCTAACAGCATCAGGCAAAGCGACTGCCAATGAAAACTAGCCTGTGGCTAACTCTGGTACATTTAGTTTTTTGTTTGAGTATTGATCAGATTGTCCCTTCTCAAATAAACAATTAATAATAATATAAACCTGTTTTGTCGTTTAGGTGCAAGTACATGTTGTGATATCAGAACCCATGCAGTAAAAAGGTATTCCTCTAGTATAGTAAGTAAGCCGGTAAATAGTTTGAGAGCACAACCCACCGTTGTGACAGACCTGACAGAATGGTTTTAAAAACTCGTTTGATTATTGACATGTTCAAAATATCATTAATATTTTTGGAGAGACAGGCGTTGAACCGAATTTGACACTTAAATATCAGCCTTCGTTTGTATGTCTCCAGAGAATACAGCGCTTTTCTTGAGTGACAGAGGCTCCATAGATCCATCACCGAGAGAATTTGGTTCTTTTTTTTTTTTTCATTTAGAGTCTAAAATATCTGAAGTCAAAGTGATTTTTGAACACACCAAGAGGGCGAGATTTCAAAAGCCATCCTTCCTCAAGACGTCATGACCACACAATGATGACACCTTTTGACAGAAAAATGACAGGGGAAATTATGAGTTTTTACATCCCTCATGTTCTTTGTGCCGTTGACATTCTTTGTCCCTTAGAATCTAAACTCAAGCTTTGTTCTTTGCTGCTCTAATGATGCGTTTTGCCTTTGGGCTTCAATACAGTTCAGACTGTCTTTGCCTAAACAAATGTTCAGAACACCCCGAAATAAAAACAGACTTGATGAAAACATTTCTCGGTATTTCTGTCCTTTCTTGCACAATTTCTCCAACTTTTCCCAAGTTAAACTTTAGTTATGGTATTTGACTTTAAGGGGCAAGCCAGTACCTGCAGTGGTTTGCCTTTGAACAACCTGCCTGCTGTCTGCTCTTAATTTCATTCACATTCACGCCATCAAACAGAAAAGCTTGCAGTTAATTGGGTATTTATTTCAATTTTCTCTCATCAGAGAAAAAAATTAGTTAGAAAAACACCCAAATTTCAGAGTCCTTCTGGAAGGAACAGTAATTCTGCCCTCCACGAAAACACCATAAGTTCTCCATTATTAGCTCCTTGCCGTCTAATTGTCCGCGGCGTCCCCTTATTTCAACATCATAAGTCTTTGATTATTGTTGCTAATTACGCTATTAGTACAATGGAGGGGAATAATTCGTCATAATCGCTAACATTTATCATAATTACTAAGTTTACAGTCACCTACGTTTAATGTCATTTATAGCGGCCATCAGCAGCAGCTCCCACCCAAGGACAAACTCACTGTGTGTGTGTGGATTCGGTGGTGAAGCGTGTTTGTATTTGCATTTGAAATGTCACTTGGACTCCAGGACAGAAGGCAAAGGTCAAATCTGGCAGAAACACACACACACCAATCTCTTGTAGAACACGCTCCAGTCTTCTTCTTTCACCTCTTTCTTCAATCCTCCTTTCATTAAATCATTGTATTAAACTCAAATTACTGTCAACTTCTGAATCTAGTAGGGATCTTTTATGAGTGCAGACCTCGAGTCTCTAGTCCTAACTAAAATCTAAATATGCAGCTTGTCATCGCCTTCTAAAATGGCGCATTCTCGTTCTCTGTTGCATTTTCTAAATAAGTTTAAAGGACTGCAGCCTGTGCGCAAACCTGGCGCACGCCTCTCAAACTCAACTTGCTGCGATCTGAAGCTGTGCTGACTCCTTGTTGATGATTGGCTCATTGCTCTGTGTGACCCCCAGATCACTTTCTTTCCACCGCTTTCCAAAACACACCAGGAATCAGATAACCAGCAACACGTGGAGGGTTAGCGTGCAGCCGAACTCAGGATTTTCTCTCACAGTCTCAAAGTGCGGCAACAAAAAGAGGTTCAGTCTTTTTGTCAGACCTGCTAAATGATTTCCATACAGCAGATCCTCTAAACTCCACACTCACTGGGAAAATTAGTCACAATGGATTTAGTAAAAGTGCTCAAATTAATTAAATCAGTGTCATGAGTGTTTTTTTAAAGAAAAGCAATAAAACCACTTGAGGCAAACAAAGAACTTTTCTGAGGCGGAGGATTATTACTAAAGCAAAATGATCCGTTTGGTTAAGTTTTATTAAACTGCCGCCCGCTCTCTGCCGCTCTAAATGAAATCTTTAGAGTACACAATAGCCAATCACAGGCTATTATTATTAGAGTTTTCTAATTAGGCTTCTTAATGAGCACGGGGCTGTTTACAATGGGAACAGGAGCTGTTCAGATAATGGCAGCAGAGGACAGGGCGGCTCTGGACGACAAATAAACCGCTCCTCACTGCTATCTGTCTGTCACAGCGGCGATAACACAGAAACTTCTCAAGGTCCAAGACTCAACTTTTAATTTGTGGAGAGGCAGGGAGGGTGTGTGTGGTGGTGGTGGGGGGGGGGAGTGTGTACTCAATCAAACTAAGTTTAAAGAGAAGGGCAGTGTGTTAAACATGATGAAGAGGTGTGTGTGTGTCTTTGTGGTGTATAATCACGTGTTTTTAAGATGTCATCCGAGGAAGGAGGGTACGAAAGAGAGATGGGAATAGCAGGAAACATTTTAAAAGAAGATGTAATTGGATGTTAAAAAGAAAAGAAGGAAGGAAAGATGGAGTGATGTGAAACAGGAAGGAGGGGAAAAATGACGGCAGAGTGACAGAAAAGAAGAGAAACAAAAGGCAAACAAAGAAAAAAATGAATTGCATTTGTGGAAAGTAAATTTACTCAAGTGCTTTCTGAACCTGGGCTCTATTTTCACATATTTTGGTGTTGAAACGACGCGTCATTTCATTCTCAGATCTCGTGAGAGGTGAGTTGTTGCAGGAGGACGACTGCGGAAACATGAGTCAGAGTTGGAGAGACACAACAAACTCCTCTCTCTCGTTTCAGAGCGTGAATTGTCCTGTGCAAGACTTCAGTTTCCCGTTTTCAAAACAAAGGGTGTCACCGGGAGTCCCTCGTTCCATGGTGTTGTCAGACACCTGGTGTAACAGTCGGAGTCTGTCGGTGGCGCCAAATTGCCCCAAAGGAATACGTTGCAGCCACTGCAGCCGGTTAAGCTGCCAGCTGAAGCATCCACCGCACAGATTCCAAAACCTTTTATACCTACTAGTCATTTCGACACCAGTATGGTGTGTATGTGAAAATAGGTTTAAAAATACCAAAATTATCCTTTAAGTAAGCTACTTTTTAGCAATAATAAACAACAAAGAAATGATGATGTAATACTACTGGTGAAGATGAGACTTTATTGATCCCCAGGGCGGATCACAAGCTAACCAGCTGTATATAATGCCAATAATATCTTAAACATTATTCTCAAATTGGCCATTCTGCATAATGCGTACTTCTACTTAAAGGTACTTTGTCACATACACATACATGTAGCGGGATTCATTATCTGCATTTAACCCATCAGTGAAGGGAGCAGTGGGCGGCCACTGTACAGCGCCCGGGGACCAACTCCAGATTTAAATGCAGTGTCTGGTCAAACAGCACTGACAGGAGAACCTACCTAACATGTTTTTGATGGTGGGGATAACCGGAGCCCCCGGAGGAAACATGCAGTTTCCACACAGAAAGGCCGGGGCGACCGGGCTGTGAAGCCGTGAATGGTTTCCACTAGGGCCCCCGTGCCGCCCATTTTATTTTTTTTAAAGGTACTTGAATGCAGGACTTTTGCTTGTGATGAAGTATTTCTACACTGTGGTATTAATTTACTTATGTACAAGATATGAAAACTTCTTCCACCACCGGTGAACTGAAGAATACAGTGGCCAAAGAAGGAAAAGGAGACTGAATGCATGAATTAATAAGGAGAAACTGAAAGAGTGAGTGCAAGTTAACTGAGGGGGAAAAGCAATAAAGAAAGAAAGAGACGAGTGGATGGAAGAAACACTGAGGATTCTTATATTAATGACGAAGAAGGGACCGAAGGAAATGAGAGAAACAAAGAAAGAATGAATCAATGAAAACAAAGTGAAAACGGAAAGATGGAAACGGTAACAGTGGAAGAAATGGAGGAAGAAAGATGGACTTCAAGAGAGAAAGAGATGAAGTAAGCAAGGACTGAGGTTTCAAGTGAAGACGATGGAAGGAAAGATTGTGAGAAATGAAGGAAGGATGGACAACAACAAAATGGAGGCAAATAAAACAGAAAAGAGAGAGAAACTGACCCAGAGTGTGAATGTCCTGGGGCTGAACTGCTGGTGGCAGACAGCACAGCAGGACGAGGTCAAAGGTCACTGTTCTACGGAAGCTGACTGGGGTCAGACACACACACACACACAGCGCTGCAGTCTGCCTCGCAGCGATCTGTCTGGTCGCTCATCGCTGCCGTCGTGTGAAAACATCCCCACTCAACATGTGGAGGATTTTGACTGAATCAATTCTTGTGTGATTTTATGGTTCTTTAGATGTTTTATCATTAAACTAGAGAGTGTTTAAATCCTGACAAACTGATTCGTTAAAACTTTTAAAACCACTTGGTAGAATCTATAACATTGATCTGTCTTTTCCTCTCTTAAAATAATACGCTGAGACCGGTCTTTGATGAGCTAATGCTGGGAAACTATCAAGTTCAGACATTTCTAGACAATTATTAGGTGCTTTATTTTTGCTCTACTCAATCATAAAACAGAGTACAATAACTGCTGTGTAAGAAATGTACTAATGGTACTAATATTTTATTTTTAATTATTTATTTATTTGATTGGGACAGTACATGTTAATGAACAAACATGGAATACATGCATGTACAAATGTCGGATTGTAGCTACAAGCTAATTTCCATCCGTAGTCCCATATTAAATATGCCTTCTTAATATTAATATTAAAACATACTTTTAGGAGTGTAAAAGATTTTTCTACTAAACCCTATCAAGCAGCTGTACAAAAACAGAGTGGAAGACGTATTCAGATGTTTTACTTAAAGGTTCGGTGTGTAATATTTAGGAAGATCTATTGATATAAATGCAGTATAACATACATAACTATGTTTTCAGTGGTGTATAAAGACCTTACATAATGAACCCTAACTTTTTTTATTACCTTAGAATTAGCCGTTTTTTAATCTACATACACCCCGAGTCCTTTTACTTGGATGGACTGTGTTGCGCCGCCATGTCTCTACAGTAGCCCACAAGGCTCTTCAGAGTGCGTTTCGTCACCATGTTGACTTCGTACAAAGAAGAAGAACAAGTAACGTTAGTAGTAGTAGTCATCTGGTTAATTGGAAGTAATTAGTTTGCTGTCCATGTAGAGTGAACACATCTCTGTAGTAGTATCCATGTTGATTCCACTTAATTTTGACTTAAGAGCACATGAACACACTCTGAAGTCGGAAGAACAACTTCACAACTCTGGAAATTGGATCATCCGAGGAGCACATGAACCATGAGCATTGGTTGCAGTTCAAAACCTTCACCACAGGATGCCACTAAATCTTACACAAGGTTCAGTGTGTAAGATTTAGTGGCATCTAGTGGTGAGGGTTGTGAATTGCAACCATCGGTCCAGTCTACCACTGCCCCCTAACCTTTCAAAGAGCGTAGGACAGCTACGGTGGCTGACAGAGCACAAAAGGTGTCTCTTCTGAGACAGCAGAGAGTGGCCAGTCAAGAAATGAGGTTTCTTTAGGTATATTTATTAAGAAATTATATTTACTTAATAAGTAAAACCTTATGTTACTGTGACCCAGCAATAATATCTGGCCCGCTGCCAGATTATGGTGCTTTGATAGCAGCTAAAAATATAAAAAAATAAATACTTTGATCGCAGTGCTGAAATAGATCTCAGTCATGGCAGCAACAGTTACTCACATAATCACTTCCTCTTTGGTGGTTTTGCCTACAAAATAAAAGGCGGAGGGAGCTTGTTTACTGTAATGCAGTATTAGAGTTGAACTGAGCTTTTACTTTATTCTAAAATTCTGAATGACATTTAAAGAGTCTGTAGCTGCTTGACACACCTCTGAAAGAGCCGTCAGAAAACGTGATTCCCCTAAATGTCCTCTGCCTGGAGATACTGGGGAAATGAAAAGGTGTCTGTAGGTTGATGGATGAGGATCAAACACCGAAAGAAATACAGTGCAGCACATGCCGTGATCTGAGAAACATTCGCTGGAGAATCCATTTGTTGAATAGACGGGAAAAAAAGGTCGTCTTGAGGTGGGATCAACCACTCAACCCTTGGGTTACAACTCCTGCACTTTACCAACTGATCTAACTGAACAACATGTTGATGTAAGTCAGTATTATGGCTCATATTCTCATCCACCATCTAATGGTTGAAAATTTGCTCCGATGCTAAATTATTTGCCGACCCCTGCATTATATTACTACTTCTTCTAACGTACATATTCAACATAGTGATGAGTGTCTGCTACTGTAGAAACATGACAACATGGCGACGTCCATGAAAGGGGGAACCCACAGTTTTGTAGATATAAATGGCTCATTCTGAGGTAATAAAAACATAATGGTTTATTATGTAAGGTCTTTATACACCACTTAAAAACATAGTTATGGATCTTATATTGGATTTCTGTCCTTAGATCCTCAGAAATATTACACACTGAACCTTTTAAGTAAAAGGACCAATACAGTAAAAGTATTGTATTCAAATTCCTTCTAACTTAAAAGTATTGTCAGCAAAAATGGAGTGAAAGTGTCAAAAGTAACAACATTTATTCAAAGGAAAATATCTGAGCAGTTTGGTGAAGCCGCTAACAACTCATTTGAAACATGACGAGGGAAACAGTTGAACCGAAAAAGTTAAGCGCCATTGGTTTAATCTTTAACAATATGTTGATTTTATTGGCTTATTAAATGTGTTATTAATGTAAAAAACTGAAAAGTGACTCCAGATGTCAGATAAATGTAAAAAAATACGATATTCTGAGATGTGGTGAAGTAGAAGTATAAAGTAGCAGAACATGTTACCTCAAACTGTACTTAAGTAGTGTACTTGAGTAAACGTACTTTTCACTACTTAAAATAACTGTTTAAATACAACACACTCTAAAATTAAACTGTTGATTGTGGTTTGACTCCTAGCACGTTGACCTACAACAGATCTCTTCCTGTTTGTATCTTGATCAGAGCTGACAGTGGACCTTCTTCAAACTGTCTGTGAAAGTATTATCATGTAGAAAGACTTGTGTGTGTCTGTTCCATCTGATCAGCGACAATAAGTCGTAGTTTGTGTTCATCAGAAGCCAGAGCAGCTCGTGTTTGTGAAACCAGTTAGCAGCTCGATGAACACGGCCAACGCGTCTATTCCTCCTCACGCCTTCCTCTGATTACGGATGCTAATCTGTTCAGTCCATCCATCTGTCCCTCTCTCCACCGCCGCCTGGATTCAATTACACCAAACACACTCCTCGCTCTGTTATCCTCGCCCTCTCTGTTTCTTCTTCGTCCTCGTCCCATTCTTTTTCATGTGTTTTTTTTTTTTTCCATCCTCCCTTTCTTGTTTGGTCGTCTTTTATCTGGGGAAGCCGCTGTCGTCTGGCCAAACATGAACAGATGAGGAGAGAGAGGGGAAGAAATTAAAAGAGAGGAAATATAGACACAAGGGCTCAATGACACAAAGGGAGAGAGAGAAAGAAGTTGTGGAAATGAAATTTAACAGAGTTGAGTTGTAGACGAGCATTGATGGACTGTGATGCATTTCTAAATAAGTTTGAAATGATTAAAATGTAATTAAACTTGCTTCTTTTCCTGTTACATCCAAAATATATATACTTGTGATGTTTTGGGTGCTTCTCAAAGCCATTAGCACACAAATCTCCAACTCTTGACTTGGCCTCACTATGTTTTCACCCAGATGATAATGGTGAAATGCTTACAATTATCTTGCTTGTGTAACATCCGAATGTTTAGGTGTTAGCATGCTAAATGAATATTGATGAATACTGGTGTCCTGCCAACACTTTCTCACTCCCGACTGGTCACATCTTGACACTTGGTCAAGACCCTTTGGCATCGCTTTTTAACACCCTGGGTACCCCTCTGGTGTCGTTTTCCGATATTTAGAGCCAAGTCAAGTTAGTGACAATAAATATGCAATGTCCGGTTAGACGTTCAAAATAAAACCTACGCATAACATTACAAACATCACCATTTTGAAACAGCACGTTGTGAAACGTTGCAATTTGGTTAGGTTTAGGCACCATAGGAACTTGGTCATGGTTTGGGTTACAATAACTACCTACGTCAGTTAACGCGTTAGTTAAGTAACACTGCTTGTGTAACTTACGCTATTACGTAACCTACGTAACTTGAATAAAACCATTTAATGTTCACTTTTTCTTTCACATGGGAAACGAACACCGGTCTCGTGGTTGAAAGTCCGGTTTCTGGCCCTCCATCCATCCCAACCAGCTCCTTACTTGTTCTTTTCTGTTAAATATCATTTACCTACCTTTGCCGTTCAAAGAGGACGCTACAGGGATTCCCTCACTGCGTTGAACTATGACACTATGGGAATCCCCACTGTTTTGCAAACTGAGGCTGATGGGTCTTGACCGTGCGTCCATATGTAAGGAGATGTGACTGAAAACGGGTTGGTTCTGCATGCTGTTTAGGAAAAGTGGCTTTCATGATCCAAGATGGCGCCCCATTCATTTAAAGGAGACCTATTATGTTTTTCCACATTTTATGACATATCTACAAGTTATAATGTTGGATGTTCAAGTTAAACATGGCTAAAGCTTCAAATAATGAGGTTAAAGTAAAAGAACCTCAGATTCCCTCCTGTTCTGAACGCTCTGTTTTGAACTGGTTTTTCAACCAATGGCTCTGTTCTCTTAATACGGAGCCTGATGGAGACGGTGTTCCATATATGGTCATTTGCTCCCACAGCAACGGCACAGCAACGCTCAGTCTTCCTGTTCGGCCCAGCGACAACAGCAGCCTGGTAACAGCCTTCAAGTCTTGGCCAATCAGAAGACAGTGGGCTTTGAGAGAGGGGGGCTTAAAGAGACAGGAGCATCTACAGCTTGTTTCAGACAGAGGCTGAAATGAAGGCCTACATGAAGAGTCAGTATAAGAAAAACTTTTCTTTTTTTTTTACATTGAATCATGCAAAGCTGCCGTACAGGAATCACAGAACTACAATATAGGACTGGAAAAGCAGTTAAATAGGTCTCCTTTAAACAAAAGTTGCTCACATTTCTTGACTTCTTGAGCTTCTGCATTTTTAAGCTGCTATAAAGCGAGTGGTTATCATTGTGTCTACTGCCCAGCAACATGGCCAACCAACAGCCAGCTAATGTCTATATATTGTTGACTTGTTGTCTTGTTGACAATTTCAGACAGAGCTCTTGTATGCTAATGTGTTTACGTTGAAAGCAAATTACTTCCCACTGATTCCCTGCTCAAACCATGATCTTTTCCTGAACCTAAGCAAGTAGTTTTGTTGCTTAAAGCTTTTAAACTGCTCTGTTTCACATTAAGCTCTAGTTTTACTTTAAAAGTGTTACCAGACATTGTGTATTTATTCTTGCCATCTTGACCACAGAGCCTTACATGTGCAAAAATGATGCTGAATGGGCAACCCAGGGCAAAAAACCCCCCACCAAGAGTTGAACCAGGCCCAGGTTGGGCCAAATCTGACTTGAAGCCCAGCAGCTTTTTTCAGGAAGTTTGTTGAAACATCCTAATATTTATCATATATATCGTCAGTAGTTCATGTGTGGCCTCTGCTGACAGCTAGCCAACATCTGTCCAGTTGGCTGTTGTAGTGATTAATCAAAACAAACTAGCAGTCAAATTAGTGTGCATAAAGCAAATAAAAATTACGTTCAATCTGAATGCACCTTTCACTGAATGGGGGTTGATGATTCATCCTCTGAGGGCCGTACATGTTTTGAATGATTTCAAATCCATCCAGGTGCAGACATATGTCAGTCTGGACCAAAGTGTTGGACTCAAACTTGTGGTCACATGATTGGAGCCTCTTCCTGACTGCAGCTAAACAGACGGAGCAGGCGAGAGACCTGATGTTGATAAGAGAGAGATCCAGCGTCCTGTTTGTGTAAAAACAGATGCAGCGAGTGCTTGTAAGGCCGTGGATTCGGTGTTTGTCCTGTGGCCGAGGTGTTTTCAGTGTAAATGCCACAGGAGGAGCCACTGGACGCTGCGTTCAGGCAATCGTACTCTCTGCGGGAAATCTGATATTTGTGGTGTTTGTTTATATTTGTTTTTATTGTTTTCTTTCTCTCTTGCATGTCAGAGACTAAGAGCTGTGGATTATCAGCACGTTTGACATGGGAATATGTGTGTGTGTGAGAGAGAGGCAAAGCTACTGTCATTATTTCTCTTTTTGTATCCTTCATGCCTTAACTTTCCTTTATACGTTTTGTGTGTTTTTTTTTTTTTTCCTTTTGTTTTGTCTTCTTTCCAGAATTATCTATTTTTATATTAAGTTTATTTACTTTTTTTGGTCATATTTTGTGGTTTACATTTTCAGTCTTTTCAAAGCCACAAATCAGCAGTTTATTCTTCTTTTAGGGAGGTTTTTACAACTCTGGAAAGTTTTCAAAGCAACAGTTATTTTGTTTGTCACAATGATTGCAGCACCTTTTTTTTTTTAAATTTGACTTTATTTAGTTGAGAAGTGACAGAAGACTGAGTAGGTCCCACCGTGAGTAGTAAACTGATCTTCATTTATAAAATCGATGGTGTGCCCCTTTAAAATCAAATCTCTTTGTTTTCATCCCTTCATCTGTCTAATTCTTTGTCTCCACAACTTCCTCTCACTCTCTTTCTCTCTCTGTTCTGCTCCCCTTTTCCTTTGTGTTCTCCTTTTCCATTTCTACACCTCCATTTCTCTTTTACACTCTCAGTCACTCTTTTGTCAATCACGTCTCCTTCTGTCTGTCTCTGGAAGTAATTACGCAGGTTGCAGATACAGACAATTACTTATTATCTCTAATGTGTGTGTGTGTGTCGCTGTGACCTCTGACCTCTTTGAAAACAAAGACAAGCCGTCTGTCTCATCGTCCATATCAGAAAAAACTAATTGTTTTTTCATTTACTCTCAACATTATGCTCTCCTTTCTTATCCTCTCCCAATATTATCGCTTCATTTGGCCAAAAATATTTGGACACCTGAACATTCACTCATACTAGCAGATGTTGCTCCCATCAGACCCCAGAGCATCACTGAGGTCCAACACTGATGTTGGTGTTCAAATTTATCCCAAAGGTGCTGGATGGGGCCGAGGTCAGGCCAGCCAAGTCATTCCACACCAAACTGGGGATAATCTGTTTTCCCCTGCAGAAACTCAAAATGTAATAGGTTTTTGTTTCCACCGCTCTCCACCAACTTTAGGGATGAGTCTCTGGAACTGAATGTGTGCTTTTCTCAGGAGGTGATATTAAATGCAAAGGTTCAAAGGTTTGCTGCAGTGCTGTCGTCACAGAACAGTGTCAACAACAACAGTAAACATTATTTTACTACTGCGTCTCTAACCCTGCAGTTAAACATATGAAGATGTTCAAATGTTTGTTGGGAGGAGGGAGATGGAGTCAGAGGTTTGAAGCACAGGATTTCTTAGAGACACAACATGCTGCCAAACAATGCAGGGGGAGGGGGAAGGAATGCTGCAGTAGAGCAAATTGAAAAACTACAAAGTGCTTCTAGACCACTGACTGCCGACCCCACCAGACCCCTGGATTCTGGGTACAAACTTCTCATGTCTTTCGTGGAAGCATGAAACAATACAACATATCAGTGCAACATCTTCCGTTGTCAGTCCCACAAAAGAATGACAGACAGGTCCATGCTGAAGCTGGACAGAAAAAATCCCTCATCTGTAAACCCCCTTGATGACAAAATGTATTGTGTTTCAACTATTTTACTTTTTGACCTTTTTTGCCAAGAAATACAAGCAAGACATCCTGTAGGACCTGATTCACGTTGAATATGTGATCATGAAAATGACACTGAAATAAAAGTTGTAATCTAAAAAACTTTAAGGTCAGTTTTAAGAGAAAGTTACGCATCCTTTCTGTGTCATTATCTTCTCCAACAGCAATCTTAAAGTGTGGGGGATAAACAAAAATCCTCATGCCTCTGCTCCATGAAATAATTTCACTTTAACACACCTTTTAAACCTTTTTAAAGTCACATGACCACATAATTCTGTATGTGGTCATGTGAATCCGCCTTCCTTTCTTCCTCTTATCTCCTACTGTATAACTTCCATTTCTCCTTCTGCTCCTCCTTTTATTCTCCTTTCCCTCTGTCTTCATAGGTAGATCTGTTCCCCAGAGGAAGAGGAGAAGCTAAAGACAGCTTAGAAAAACCTTAAGAGTCCCATCACAGTGAGATCACTGGGGGGGGTAAGATGGAATTGTCTCTGTGAAGGAAAGACAGGAGGAAAAGGAGAGGAAGAAAGACAAAGCCAGGATCAAGGCGTCTCCAGACTATTAGAGCGCTGTTTGATTTGAGCTCATTGTCCTGATGAGACTGTCAAAATAAAAGTCTTTTTTTTATCGCTGCCGAGAGGAGGGGGGGGGGGTGAAGAGAAGGGAAAGAGACGAGAGGAAGTGAGGAAAGGAATGGAGAGAGGGAGGAGGTGAGGAAGGAGGAGTGGTTTTACCTTTCTTTACCTTTGGTTCCCAGGCTTCTGCATTGTGGGAAAAGGCTTTGAGGGAATCTACCATCTCTCACACACACACACACACACACTCGTACTTTATTCACACAGGTTTTTAAGTACAAAGTGAAGTGTGTGTGTGTGTGTGTGTGTGTGTAAAACGAAACTTGTCTGAACCCAAACTTTTATTTTTTATTTTACTTTAATTGGATGTTTTATTTTGTCAAAGTGCGCTGCACAAAAAAACAACACTGCACCTCCTCTTCCTCCTCCGTCCTCTACCTCAGTCTTTCCACCTACCATCCTCTTCTTTTGCCCCATGTTCCTCTTTCTCGCCCTGTTTTCATCCTCCTCTTTCTCCATTTACCTCTAATAATCTTCGTCCTCCTCTCTTTCATCATCTATCCTCGTCTTTCTTCCTCAGTGCTTTTCTCCTTCCTCCTTCCACTTTCCTTCTCTTCACTCACCTCTTCTTCCTCATCTCTTTGCTTGTCTTTTTATACCACCTCCTCCTCTTCCTTCTTCTCCATCATTCTCCTCTCTTCAAACTCTTCTCTGCCTCCTTTTGCCTCTCTCCTCCTTCCTTCTTTCTGCACCTGGCCTTCCTCTGCATCATCATCATCATCATCATGCCCCCCTTTCCTCCTCCTCTTTTCTGTACCTCCTTCCTTTCTTCTTTGTCTTTTCATCTCTGCATCTACCATCCTCTTTCTCCTCCATATCATTTTCGTCTTATTCATCATGTTCCTGTTCTTCTTTTTCATTCTGCTCTTCTGCCTCCTCATTCTCGTCTCCTTCTCCTCCCCTCCTACTTTCTTTCTTCCCTGACCAATTTCTTCTTCCTTTTCTTCCCTCCTCCTCCTCCTTCCTCCACTTTTTTGTCATCTTTTCACCGACTGGTTCGTTCCTTCCTTCCTTCTTTCTGCACCTGGCCTTCCTCTGCATCATCATCATCATCATCATGCCCCCCTTCTCCTCCTCCTCTTTTCTGTACCTCCTTCCTTTCTTCTTTGTCTTTTCATCTCTGCATCTACCATCCTCTTTCTCCTCCATATCATTTTCGTCTTATTCATCATGTTCCTGTTCTTCTTTTTCATTCTGCTCTTCTGCCTCCTCATTCTCGTCTCCTTCTCCTCCCCTCCTACTTTCTTTCTTCCCTGACCAATTTCTTCTTCCTTTTCTTCCCTCCTCCTCCTCCTTCCTCCACTTTTTTTTCTTTTCACCGACTGGTTCGTTCCTTCCTTCCTTCTTTCTGCACCTGGCCTTCCTCTGCATCATCATCATCATCATGCCCCCCTTCTCCTCCTCCTCTTTTCTGTACCTCCTTCCTTTCTTCTTTGTCTTTTCATCTCTGCATCTACCATCCTCTTTCTCCTCCATATCATTTTCGTCTAATTCATCATGTTCCTGTTCTTCTTTTTCATTCTGCTCTTCTGCCTCCTCATTCTCTCCTTCTCCTCCCCTCCTACTTTCTTTCTTCCCTGACCAATTTCTTCTTCCTTTTCTTCCCTCCTCCTCCTCCTTCCTCCACTTTTTTGTCATCTTTTCACCGACTGGTTCGTTCCTTCCTTCCTTCTTTCTGCACCTGGCCTTCCTCTGCATCATCATCATCATCATCATGCCCCCCTTCTCCTCCTCCTCTTTTCTGTACCTCCTTCCTTTCTTCTTTGTCTTTTCATCTCTGCATCTACCATCCTCTTTCTCCTCCATATCATTTTCGTCTAATTCATCATGTTCCTGTTCTTCTTTTTCATTCTGCTCTTCTGCCTCCTCATTCTCGTCTCCTTCTCCTCCCCTCCTACTTTCTTTCTTCCCTGACCAATTTCTTCTTCCTTTTCCCCTCCTCCTCCTTCCTCCACTTTTTTGTCATCTTTTCACCGACTGGTTCGTTCCTTCCTTCCTTCTTTCTGCACCTGGCCTTCCTCTGCATCATCATCATCATCATCATGCCCCCCTTCTCCTCCTCCTCTTTTCTGTACCTCCTTCCTTTCTTCTTTGTCTTTTCATCTCTGCATCTACCATCCTCTTTCTCCTCCATATCATTTTCGTCTTATTCATCATGTACCTGTTCTTCTTTTTCATTCTGCTCTTCTGCCTCCTCATTCTCGTCTCCTTCTCCTCCCCTCCTACTTTCTTTCTTCCCTGACCAATTTCTTCTTCCTTTTCTTCCCTCCTCCTCCTCCTTCCTCCACTTTTTTGTCATCTTTTCACCGACTGGTTCGTTCCTTCCTTCCTTCTTTCACCTCCTCTTTCTTCTCCTCCTCCCTTTCCATGTCCTTTTCATCCTTCTCCACCCACTCTTGTTCCCCCTCGTCCCTTTCCTCTCCCTACCTGTGCCTCCCCCCCCCCCTCCTCCTCCTTCTCCTTCGGTAAACTGAAAAATTATCACTTGGGCTTTTCTTCCTGACACAATTTGTCAAATCCTGCCTGATAGGAAACACATTCTATTCATAAGGCGAGTCTCGCCTCCTCCCTTTCCCTCCCCCTACCTCCCGTTTCCTCCCTCCTGACGGTAGCAATTCAATTATAGCCGTGGAGGCGATAGTGAGCCGGAGAAGCAGGAATATGACAGGACAGTTACAGAGTGTTTACACAATTAAACTTTCCCTGACAATACTCTCTATCTGTGATGAATGCTTCGCACAACCACAGCTCTGTGTGTGTTAGTGTGTGTGTACAGTATATTTAGGTTATGTCTGCTCATATGTGTATGTCTGTGCAAGCGAAGCAACATTTCAGCACATTTTTCACGATCGCCTCTCACCCGCCAACTCTCTGATGTCACTCGGATCCTGCTGTTGCATTATGGGTCAGAAGAGGAGGTGGGAGGAAGTGATGGAAAAGGAGGGAAATGGAAAAGCAGGAGTAGAAAGTATCATAAAAATGGGAGACAGATGACTTGGTGCGTCGTGGAATCAGTGTGTCATTGCTGTAGAGTTAAAGGACTAGTTCAACACGTAAAAACACTTATTTACTTTCTCTGTGTTCAGTACGGAGGGAAATTCAAGTATCCAGTAGCATACGAAATATACATACATTAAACATATATTAAACCTATTTTAAATAAAATAAAAATGACTGTGGCTACTGTGTTATAAGTTAAGAGTGCAAAACAGTAAACAGTGCAAATGGAAGTAAAGAGCACAGATGGCGGTAGAAATTGTTCTTTTGTCTATTGTCCTCCCTGCCATGACTAGGAGCTGTTGTACAGTCTGTTGACTAGGGGGACGAAAGAGTTTTTAAGTCTGTTGGGAGAGCAGTCTGCTACTGAACACACTCCTCTGCCCAAAGAGGGTGTTGTGCAGAGGGTGGTGGGCGTTTTCCAGTATGGACAGCAGTTTGTCCAAGGTCCTTCTTTCTGCCACTGTCACCAGAGAGTCCAGCTCTCCTCACCGGTCTGTCCAGTCGACCGGCGTCTCTCTTCTTGCTGCTTCCTCCCCAGCAAACAGCATAAAAGAGGCCGCTGGCCACCACGGACTGGTAACACGTCTGCAGCAGTTTAGTGCAGATGTTGAAGGACCCCAGTCCTCTCAGGAAGTACAGACGGCTCTGCTCTTTCTTGTGGAGAGTGTCCATATTTTCTGTCCGGTCCAGCTTGTCATCCAGCTGCAGCCCCAGATATTTGTAAGTCCTGACCACCTCCACATCGACCCACTCGATGGACACAAGCTGGAGATGTGGTTTCTTCCTTCTGAAGTCCACCGCCATCTCCTTGGTCTTGGAGGGGTTCAGCTGCAGATGGTTGGTCCTGCACCAGGTCACGAAGTCCTCTATCAGGCTTCATGTTCTTCTTTTTAATAATTATTGTACCTTCAAGGAGAAACGACATCTGCAGGAGAAGTGTGCTTCCCTTCGATTGTAGAGGTGTCTTGGCCTATCACGTGTCCACCTCAGTTGAGTTAACTTTATTGCCATTACAAAAGGTTGTCGGGAACTTTGCTGAGCTTATAGAGCAAAAGGATGGACGACATGAACACAGCATGCTAATTAAACAGTTTTATAAACAGACACATTCAGAATACAGGAAATACCTTAAATTAGTTTATCCCACTAACGTTCAATAAGTGGCAAGAAATCAGCTCTAACCACCCTGAGAGGCTGAGAAATGTGGCGGCGAGTGGAAACTGCTGACTAAAAAACGTGACGCATAGATTATTTTGTTAAAACTTGTTCGTGTTTTGATGGTTTCATTATGAGTTTCTCTCTCCTGTTTATTTTCAGCCACTTAAAGTTGCTAAATGACTCATTCATGTGCTACACGTGTCTTCTCTTTTCTGCTGTAATATATCCCGCTTGTTAAGCCAATTATAATTGTGTCTTCCTCACTCACTCGTGGCGGCTGGCGGAGGTTGAGGTGACCTTGCTGTAGCTCGCTTTGTCTCGGCCCGCGTGCCGCCGTCACGTTAGCTAGTTATCAGTCGGACACAACGGGCTCCCTGAACCAGGCAGCGCTATTAGACTGTCTGACAATGATACACCGTCCCGCCGAGACTTCCCTGCAATCACACACACACACACGGAAGGAAACCCATGGCACTCTGGGTATTGTCCAAAGATCACAGGCGTAGGTGAGTTGTTCTTTTTAATTAATCATTTGTCCTTCAAACGAGGGAAAGTTTCCATGCCGTAGATAATTAGGTCCCAGAGTCGGGCGGCGGCGGAGCCGGCAGCCACCTGCTGCCTTTGTAGCGCTAATCTTTGTCTTGTAGGAGCGTCGTCCCCGAAGACGCCGCGGCAACGCACTCCGAACGAGCAGAATGAGAAAACACCTCTGAATACCAACATGATCCTCCACCTCTTCTTTTCTTTTCAATCCCTCGGCTGCTCCTCCTCCTCCTCCTTCTCTTCTTCTTCTTCTGTTTGTCATTTTTTTTATTTATTATTCCCTCAACAACTCCTCCTTTCACTTCTCCTGCTGCAGAAATTGTTCCCCGTCCTCCTTCTCATCTTCTTTTGTTCTTCCTCTGGCTCCCACTGCTCTTCCATACCCTCCATCTACTTTGCTTCTTGTGGTGTTCGTCTTCTTCTCCCTCATCTTCTTCCGTTTGTTTATTGAGACTTTCTTACATTCACTTCCTTCTTATGTTGCTATCTTTTCCTCCTCTTTCTTCTACTGTCTTCTCTCTTCTTCTTCTTTCCTGTTCGTTTTCTTCTTCGTCTGATTCTCCTCTCCTCTTTCTATTCTCTTCTTTTATGTGAATCTTTATTTCCTTTTACTGACCTCACTCCTTCTTCTGCTTCATCTTCTTCTATTTGTTTTCCTCTTCATCTTCTATTTGATACCTTTCCCCAACTCTCCACTTCCTCTGCTCCTCCTCCTCACACTCTTTTTCTTCTCTTTCCTCCTCCTCCTCTTCCTTCTGTCCTCCTTTCCCTTTATTCATGCATAACTTGTTTAATTGTACGCACACACAGTGGAAAGGAAGTGTGTATAAAAATGAAAGGGGGAGGCTGGGTGTGTATGACAATGGAAGCGATATCTCGAATGTGTGTTTCTGTGGGGAAACTAATCCCATTAATTCAAAGTGAATAACAAAGAGCGAGCGCGGAGAGAGAGAGAGAGAGAGGGGTCCTGCTCCCATGTCGTTCGTCCGCCCTCCCTCTCTTCTGTTTCCTCTCCCTCCATCATCATTATTCCTCCGTCAGATGGCCGGCTGATTTCCTGGAGGACCGAGAGACGAGCGGATCGACTGACGGAGGGTTGGAGGGATGGTGGAGGAGGGAAATAGAGGGAGGAGAGAGGATTGTAGCTTCAGCTCCTCCTGGGAAACCTAGGTTCCTCTTTCCTTCC
>NW_024043227.1:0-8948 GCF_014851395.1 Micropterus salmoides | reverse complement strand
ACGTAGACACTGAGACATCCTGTCCAGATATTTTCAACAACTACAAAGGAGTTGTAGAAAAAAAAAATGCTCCTGTGATCTAAGCTGTCAGCTGTAAAGACCAAAGGCTTCTTTCTACAGCCGCCATTCCATTTTGCACTGATTTTTAAACCTCATACAGGGAGAAATCCACCATAGGCGAGCCAAAGAGGCCAATTTATACACCACAGAAGAGTAAGACCAGCATGCAATGAAGCAACAAGACAGGGTTGGGTTTTTGAGTCAGTTGGGAAATATCTCGCCATCACTGTCAGACAGAGAGTCTTTGTAAAACCTGCTGATTGCAACAACTTTACACTTCTCTGGAAAGCATTCTGGGAAATGTAGGAAATCACTAAATAAGATAGATGAGGTAGGGTGAGGGAACTGTAGAAACATCTAAAAGTAAATAAGCATTAATGAATTACACAGCTGTATTGCAACTTGGCGGCTGCAACAAATTTATTTCATTGTCAGTTTATCAGCTGATTTTGTTGATTTATTAAGTCTCATGTCTATCACAAAGTCCAAGGTGACATCTTCAAATGTCTTGTTTTTCCAATCAACTGTCCCAAACTCAAAGATTTTACATTTATAAACATTTATACATTTATACAAAACTGAGAAATCGTTTTTTATTGAGAACTTGTCGTTCAAACATTTGAAATACTGAGTTAAGTTGATGTGGAAGTTAAAATAGAATTATTGAAAGAAGTGTAACTTTCACCTTTAAGGAGATTAGTGTCACTTTAAGTGTGAGCTCCGAGTGAAGTTGTGGATAAGTGTAGATGATAAATTGAGCTGGAAAGGTCAATTGAAGTGGAGGTAATTATTTAGTGTCTGTAATTAAATTTAATTAAATTCATTTCTGTCTGTAAATAAATTAAATTCATATTACAGACAGAATGTTTTTTCCATTTAAATGTTTGTAGTTTTGGCCATCATTGTTTTCAGTAATACAGGTAAAGTTAACTGCTGCAATCCCGACATGCATTATTGCTAAAAGAAAGGTTAAACTAGTTCTTCAATCAAGTCCAGGTTTAACCTTCCATGGATAACTATGACCTAGATGAGTGAGAATCTTAACAGATATCGCTAAAAAGAAGTCCAATGGAGTCAAGAAACACAAACAGTCAGATAGTCAAACAGGCTTTAAACAAATCCCATGGACAGTCACACTTTTTACCTGCGTATCACGTAGACTACTGGACAGGAGTATTTTTGTGGTAGTGGAATGGGACAGGAGTGAAAATCCACTCCCATGTCCCTTCTACTGTAATATAAATCTATGACGTGTTTTGTTGACCTCTTTGACTTTAAATGACCTTGCTGCAGTTGTTGCACTGTTGGGTGTGGTCACAGGTGCAGCAGACTGGGAACTTTCAACCAGAGAGGGTAATGAACACTGCTTTGTGGTTTGAGTCTAGTCAATAGAATGAGTTTGTAATTGTAGTGTGTGTGAGAGAGAGAGAGAGAGAGAGAGAGAAAGAGGAAGAAAAAGAAATGGGAGCAACAGGGCATCCCTGCCAGCTTATAACTGGTCCGCACACTCCTGCGCAGGCTGTATTTACATTCCGGCCGTCTTTATAGTACCACCAACAGCGGTCATGAATGCGCCCGTTATTGACCAGCTCCGCCGACACGAGCCATACATCAACGGCGGCTTGCGTCTTTTCTCCTGCTCTTTCACATCAACCTTCTCGCGTGTTCCCGCGAAAGCCCATGGCTCTGATTAGGACCGCTCCTCCCCTACCAGAAGGCCGCTGGGACAGAATGGCCAGGGCAAGACGCTGAGGAAGGGGAGTTACACAAAGTGACTGAGCAGAGCACACAGGCTTTTAAATTAAATTGCACATTTTGTAGTTGTTGTTGTTTTTTCTGGCATTTCTGCTTTATTAGATAGTCATAGTGGAGAGAGATGGGAAACGCAGGGTGGGAGAGAGATTGGATGACATGAAGCAAAAGGCCCATGCCGGATTCAAAGCGGTAAGGACTCAGTCTACATGATACGCGCTCCACAAGGTGCGCCATCAGGCCCCCCTCCTCCTCTCCTCTCCTTCTCTGCTGTTTTACATCACGGCACAACGAGGCTCAAGTTATTTTAGCTGTGGCCCTCGTGAGGCTTATAATCCAGGCTAAGTGACAGGCTAATTTGTGGTATTAGATTGCTTTCATCGGGTCGTTTGGGCCTGCTTTGAACGTTAGTGGTATGAAAAGGCTGCTCTGCCTCAGCGGTCACATTGACTTGTATGCTGTGTGACTGCCAGGGGGTGGATGTTAGGGGGGGCTAGGGTCACAGTGGCTCTCGGAGGCCATATTTCCTCTGTTGTGTTTAATCTTCTCACTGCAGATAGAGAAGAAGCAAGAAGAAGAGACCAAGGTACAAAAACCGTGGCTGTACATGGAAACTTCCAACCAGCCAAAGAGTCCACAGTTCAGTCTAATCACAGTTCAGTTTTAGTTACTGTTTATATATTATGAGCCGTCAGAGTTAAATTGAACTAAAGGTCCATGGAATGAGAAAAAAGGGTTTTCTGCAGGAGTGGAAATCCATCAAGAGTGTGGTGTTAACATTAGACATAAACATCCAGTTGAAAGTCTCTCTGAGAAAAAATCAAAGTCTGTGAGTACATGTGTGTGTTTGGGGGGGGGGTGTTAATCCCAGACTAAAGCCTGAAGATATACCCTTAAATGCAGACACAAGACCATTTTCTTTAACAACAAGATGTGACCCATGCTAAGTCAACTTACTACTGATGACCATAGAGAGTGTCAGAGGCCGGAACAAGTAATTAAAGGCAATAGAAAAATGGAGGATTAGCTAGAATTAATCCGCAACTTTTCCCATTTTCTTGCAGAAAATGCTGAAATGGAAGGATATGGAAATCTAGCAGAGCATAGCAGAACTAATGGGTTGGCAGCTCTCCCGCTGAAATGAGAAGGGGACTAATGGATCCGTGGCCCTGGCTAAGATGGCTGAGCCAGATTGCATGTGGATTTAAGTGATTAAGAACATGGTGGCCCCCGGTGCTTCCTTTGTCAGAGAAAATGTAATATACGACAATAAATGCTAAAATATGAAATTCCTCATTTAAAGAATCCATCGCTGTAGCAGAGAATTCAGGGTGCAATTCACATCTGAGATTAGGAAAATACACGCTATTTGAATGCACATGGTTCTGGAAATGACAGGAATGCAGAGGGTGTGGTGCACGGGACTGCAGGAGGCTGCAAATGTCCACAGATCTGTTCATCTGTGAACTTGACTGAAATAGTAGCTGTTGATAAAGTGTTCACATTTTATGCTGGTTTTTTCAATACAAAGAGAAGTTTCTCAGAGGCAACACTGGTGTAAAAACACTTGCTTAAGACATGACACAGTGTTGAAAACGTGGAATTATCGTACCCTGTTAGCAGAATTTTTATTTCAAGAGCAATCCTGATTGAAATTAATAGCTATTCGAGTCAATTTTGTGTCATAAAGATTTACATGATTTATTATAGCATTTTAAAGGAGACAAAAGTTAGACTTCTGCTGGCACAGAGCCAGTAATTAAGTCAATGCTGTAGCATTGTAAGTGCAATAATAATAATGCATAAAATGTGACAAGCTGTAAGAAAAGGGAGAATTTCATCACATTGGTGGCCCTTAATATTGTTAATATTATTATGGGCTCATCATTTAACATTATGTTGTGCCTTGCATGGAGATATGATAGCAGATAATGTAATATTGAGATGTTGTGTTTTCTGAGAAATGATTGTCTCACCAAAGCTCTATTGCATTTTTAAGCCATGTAAAGACACAATTTATTACATTTCACCAAGTTATTACATCATCTGTCAACACAAACAGCAGAGGCCTGTGTGTGTGCGTGCGTGCGTGCATGTGTGCGTGCGTGTGTGTGTGTGTGTGTGTGTGTAAGTGTTAGTCTGAGACATCAGAGAAACTAAATTCATATGTACAAATTACAAAATTACAAATTTGACACGGCACCATTTAGGGTCAAGGGACAAATTTCTTTTGCCGTGTTATATTCTCCCATCTAAATGACAAAGTTGAGTAATTTGTCTGTGCGTTTCAGTCTTGGCAACTAAAACTACCCGGTTTAGGTTAGGGAAAATTCACCTGCATGATTTGAGATGAGATGCGGACTCCAGTCTCCAGTGTTAATAAAGTCACTGATTTTGCACATCCATCCATCCACCCTGACCTCCTCCCACTAACTTTTTGCTGCAATATAACAGCAATTTACTACTTCAGGTCTAAACAAAGGTCATTTTAGTCTATCAGAACAAATAATTACTGTCATGTTTCCTAAGAGGAGGAGCTCATAGCCAGACTAAGGGTTGCTCAATGCTCGAACAGAACTAGTTCTTATGACGAAAATGGGACATGAAGTGGTTATAGTTTATAGTGGGTTTCCGAAGCCATTAAACATCCAGAAAAAAATGGATTACTCAGAAAAAACAAGTTACACAGGAAATCAGACATTTATATACACTGTAGTAACCTGGTTACTGTAAATCAATTTATACATGCAGTAAGTCAAGATTGTCCTCCCCAAAAACATGGGTGTGTAGGTCGTCTGTGTAAGCCGCTTTCACTGTTCGGCAGTTACCTTTAGTGACCGTAGCAATTATGAGGGTGGCAAAGGAGAAAGTGGGGTGAGGCCATGTAAAGAGAAACAAAGTCTGCGTAGGGAGGAGGCTGGGATGGATGCATGTCCGGCCCCTGGGCACTGAAGCTAAGAATGGCCCTCCTCCCATCCCTACACCCACACACTCGATAACAAAACTATTGACGATATATCAAACTCCACCAACACGCGCGCACACACACACACACACACACACACACACACACACACACACACACACAATGCTAAGGCCCAACTTAATTAGGCTATTTGATCTTCCAGTCAAGCTGGCATGTTAAATCACACACATATTGGTGAAAAGTTGAATGACTAGTCCAGCTGAGCAGGCAGGAAGTATGTCTGTCCACTTCAATAAACCAAGAAGTGCCATCTCACTCACAAATCACAAAATGATGATACAATGAATTAAACCATCCCAAGGCAGCCTGTGGCTCAATACTATGGCAAAATAGTGTTCACTGAAAATCACCCAAGCAGAAAGCACACTAATATTTCTGAAACATGACTGACTGAAGATTCAACAATGTCATAATAACACAAAACTGTGCCGTTTGCAAAAGAACAGTTATTAAGTGAGCCAGGCAACATAACAAAGTAGCCGATCAAATCCTCAAAGTCCAGCTATCAACAAGCTAAGCAGTATATTTTTCTGGTGGATGTTGACTATATAATAATAATATTATAGCGTGTCTCACTGCCGGCGTCGTTCCCCCTCCATGATGCTGGATAGTTAGCAGCCAGATTCTGAAAGACTAAAATCCCTTTGACAAGAATTTCCTCCGGGACGCTCTCTGTAATTGATCCCCATTGTGCAGGGTCTTAAGAGATGATGGTACCTGCCACTGCCATTGAGCTTGAGTTACCTTGTTCTGTTTGCTGACCGGCGCCATCTCTGTCTTTTTCCGTTTCTTCCTAAAGTTAGCTACACTTACCTTAATGTACTGAGGCTGAGCAAAGCTGGTAAATTAGAGTAGACCAAGCTAACATTGGCTAGCTCGACATCCTCCTCTTCATTTCTTGCTTTTTTGAAAAAGTTAAAAGTTAAAGGTTACTTATTAGTGTGACATTTTTTATTGCAGCCGCTTCTTTCTCTTCCTTAGCCATTGTTTTCTTTCTTTTGACAGCTTTGCTGGGCTTTCGGTTGCTACTGCTTCCATTTCCACGCACACTAACGTTACACTCACAGATACAAGATATCTGACCATGGATAAGTTACAAATTAATTCCACTGTTTTAATCTCAACTTGTTCTTACAAAAACTGATTGTGAATCAGTACGGTGTAAACCACCTGCTCTATGCCCACCATAGAAGCCCACCCACCTTTATCAGTAACCAATCTACACAGTGCATTGTGGCCTGCTCCCAATCATTACCTGGCCAGTCATATAAAACAGACAATCATGAGACTTAATTTTTTGTAAACAACCTCCATCACAGAGGGCCCTTCTCTGCACAAGGGCCCCTGGGCACGTGCCCAGATTGCCAGCTCAGGGTGGATAGATAGGTCAAACACAGTACTTTCACCAGGAGATGGAAGTTTGTGCCCCGTGGGAAACCTAAAGTCAATGTGACTTATTTTTACTTACGTGTGTAAGTTAAATTATGTTAGTAAGTCACGTGACATAACTTACCTCACATAACTAATTTTAAAATAACTTATTTTTAACCCAAACCACAGTCTTATCCCAAGTAGTTTTGGTATCTATGAGATGCTTCTCCCTGAGGTTGTACTGCCCATGGGCACTAGTCGCCAGTGCGTCTCTCAAGGCAAGGCAAGGCAAGGCAAGGCAATTTGTATTGCACATTTCAACAACAAGGCAATTCAAAGTGCTTTACATAAAACATAAAAGCAACATAGGGAAATAAAATTAAAAAACATCAGGGAGTGAGGTTTACTCACTGCATAGTCATCTGGCTTCTGTTACACTTAAACCTTACCAAACTGACCATTTCACAACATTAACCATGTGCTTATTAGTGTTACCATGACAACGAAGATCTGGTATGCCTGACGCTGGTACTCTCCAACGTCACGTTATTTTGGGAGGCAAATGATAGGTCACTAATGATATTTCTCCCCTCCTCCAGAACTTATTTTGAAACCATTACAATAGTAGTGATGAAAAACCATGCTCATGATATCACCATGTAAGGTAATGTGGAGAATATGCATAACAAAAGAAGATGCAATTATTCTGCTGAAAAACTTGCTGTCAGAAGCGGGATTCGAAATCCCACCTCCAGGAGAGACTGTCACCTAAACACAGTGCCTTAGACAGCTTGGTCTAGTTTTGCTCAAATCATAATAGAGTACATTAAATATGTCATGACATGACATATTATGGCCACAACATCATCCAGTAAAGCGCTGCATTGGTCAGGAAACAAAGTCAAAATGTGACAATCTAGCAGTGAATTGGTTGCATAACAGCAGGTTCCACTGAGACTTGAACTCAGATTACTGGATTCAAACTACAGCGTGCTAACCATTACACCATGGAACCACTACGGAGTATTTGTGGGCTGTTTCGTGCATGATATCACCGTGGGCCATGTTATCTATGCAGATAATAGGGCATAAATAACAATTACATTAAAAACAAATACTTGTTATAACGTATACTGGCTGCTTCATTTTGAGCACTGTGGACTCTAAATGCAGCAAGTCAACTTGCTTCACAGCTCAGTTTAACCCCACTTTTAATATGAGCACAAGACAGAATTCAAAGTGTGCATCCATCATGTAACCTCCTTCATTCAGCACTATCAATTTTTGAATTAGATATCATTCAGATGCGAGCAAAAAATACACACAGAGAAATAGAGGTATCATTTCTGTTTCCTAAAGGTACATTTGTCAAAAAAGTCATTGCTAACAGCAAAGGGTACATAACTGTACCTTTAACAAGCTTAAGGTACAGGCAAATAATACAGAAAATCAGTGATCCCCCAACACCAGGACATAAAGGATTGGCATTAGCCCAGTGGATAATATAGATATATATAGCATATATACAGATATATATAGCAATTGTAAGTCGCTTTGGATAAAAGTGTGAGCTAATGGTGCATTTTTGTCACTAGGGGTTCAGAAATGTTTTAGGTACAGACAAGAAGGTACAAAAATGTACCAAATTCAAAGGTACAACCCTCGTACCCTGCTAGGGCACAGCTGGAGCGACAAAGCATTTGTGCCTTTTTAGGTACCTGTACCTCGATTTCTCTGTGTGTAGGCCCACTGTGTGCTAACTGACTTACAGCCATTTACACATGGCGTGAAAAGCCAGGATAGCGACACGCTGCTATTCAGTGTGAAAGAGAACTAAGCAGAGGTTCTAAAGAGGCCAGAGATTTGAAATGTGTTTGTCTGAAAGCTGCAACACTGAAGCTGTACTATTGAGACTGGATTTTTTTTCATACAGAGAACATCTTCATGTCACAGGGAATTATTCTGCTGAAAAACTAGTTGTCAGAAGTAGGATTTGAACCCACTCCTCCAGCTGAGACTATGAATTGAACACAGCGCCTTAGACCAGTCAGCCATCCTGACTGTATATGGGCTCTATTTTGAGATAATTTTTCAAAGATCATGATATATCTATTAGAGAGGAAAAGTGGCTCAACTTTCGCTGCAGCATCATCCCGTAAGGCACTGCGTTGGTCATGAAATAGTTAACATCAGGTCCCACCAAGACTGGAACTCAGATCTCTGGATTCAGAATCCAGGGTGCTAACCTACCTACTACTACTATTAGGCAGTTTGTGTTCTGTATGAAATCAAAAGTCAATGTGACTTATTTTAACTTACATAACTAACATACTTATTTGAACCCAAACCATGATCTTTTCTCAACTATTTTTGGTGCTTAAACATAACAAAATGTGACCGTTGCTCTACAATAACTACGTGTTTATTATTGTTACCATGATGTCGAAGGTCAGGTATGCCTGTTACTGTTGCTGATACTCTGCAACAGACTTATATGTTGTTTTGGGAGTCATTGGCAAACAACCTTTTTTAGGAATGAGGACATGTTGGTACGTCACTGATTTGATTTCTCCCCTACTCCAGAAATTATTTTGGAACCATTTCTTATGGCCTATTCTAACTATAGTAGTGATGAAAAATCCCTGATTGTGTGTGTTTGTGTGTATGTGTTTGGAGCCTGACAGCTGAGTGAGAATAGTGATAGTGACATTTTCAAATTATTTTGACTTCTGGAGGTCTTTTATACATGGCCAAGAAATTGTCTTTCTCAATGAGAAAT
>NW_024043226.1:0-19633 GCF_014851395.1 Micropterus salmoides | reverse complement strand
TCACACACACACTTGCAGAAGAACCATGCGTGCACACACCCGTACAAACACACATGGCTGCACAATCACATGCCCTATTCCTCTGTAACCTCAAAAGCCCATTCTCCGTCTTGATATCTCATTCTATATATGCATGTGCACCCTGATCTATCACTAACACACACACACACACACACACACAGCCTGCCTCCCACCAAAACATTCTCAGCATGTGAATCCTGCCTGGAAACTAGAAAGGAGGGATTTGATTTGCTCCAACTGGACATGTTCCATGGCAACCACATCCTGACTACGAGCCAGTTAGATGAGACATATGCGGCATACTGACCCAATGGCAGAGATCATACTGGAGCAGTGACCTGATAACAAAAGGGGGGCTTGCTTCCCTGCTCTCTCTGGCTCTCCTCATGTCAACTCTGTGAAGACACAGAATAATCTTGGATTTCTGTCCCTCATATCACTGTAATTCAGGTAGTATTTTGGGGATCTCCCCCTGAAATTTTAACTGGATGTCATGATCAGCAAAGTCAGACCAGGACCAAAGAATCTGAAAGCATCTGATGCTGTAAGGTTGGATACGCACACACACACACTTGCATATGAATCTATGTAAATCTCCTGTGGGAATTGCCTTAGGTTTGTTATCATCAAAGTCATCCATTGTTTTTTTAAAGCCAAGTGATTTGCAATATCTGACATTTTCCTTTACTCTTTCAAACAATAAACAATGTACATTGCAGATACTAGCACCACCCAGATGAGGAAAAAGTACTCCCTTTACATGAGTGTTAAAATGTGAGTTTACCCGTCTACCAGTTTATATACCAAGTTATTTTATAACTGATTTTTTTTATCTGTTATGGTAGGTAACACAACAGTCAGAAGACAAAAGGTGAAAGTGCGTTCTTTTTTCTGTAGGCCTACAACCCCTCAACAGGTCCTCTCGGGTGAAGACTAACTGAATAATGCAGCAGGTGTGGAGAAGTGGAGTGGGGTAATTTTGTGCTTGAACCCAGCCTCTTTTAGAAATTCTGAGGGGGAGGCAAGTTATGAAGCACGGACACCTGATCTCACCCGTAACTGAGAGCACCGACACAAACAGCTACCATTGTAAGAGCTGTCTGGTAATCATACATCCCCATCTGGCTGTAGACTACGGGGCCAAACCTCACACTCTCAAAACTGACTTGGATGCAGAGGTTTTTGATATTGTGGGGAATCATCCTCATTCTTAAGAGAAATACATAAATATACAGAAGAAGCCAAATGTGTTTGGTGTAAAAAAAATAAATAAATAAAAATCCAAATGCTGTGCATTTGTGAATGAGGGCATCACATCAGAGTTACTTAAAGGTCCAGTGTGTAAGATTTTGTGGCATCTAGCGGCGAGGTTGTGAATTGCAACTAACTGTCAGTCTACCACTGCCCCCTATGATTTCAAAGAGCAGTTTTTCAGAGTAGTTTTTTTTTAGGTAGTTACATTAAGAAATTATATTTACTTAATTATTTAACAAAACCATATGTTATTACGACTTGGCCACTGACAATAACATGGAAAATGTAAGCCAAGAGTGTGTCACATTGTCACTGTTTCTGCACCCCAGTCCATTATAAACCACATAATAGATGAAATTTATACAAACACTGACAAGGGAAACATGTTAATTCTCTCTGATTATAGACCCTTGCCAAAACTACCCACCAGCAATATTTGGCCCGTGGCCAGATTATGGTGCTGAAATAGATCTCAGTCATGACAGCAACAGATACTCTCATAATCACTTCCTCTTTGTAGTAAAAAGAAATTGTCCCAAGGTGGGATTAAACATAGAACCTTCAAGCTGCGAGTCTAGGACTTTACCAAGCACTGTAAAGAATTTGAAATATTATGTGTTATATGCTCACCCACCATCTAATGGTTGAAAAAATTGCTCCAACGCAAAACCTATTTGCTGACCCTGCTGTATATTATTACTTCTTCTTTTAATTTGAACATACGTATTCAACGTAGTGATGAGTGTCTGCACTGCCTGAATTCTACCAGAAGTAGAACAAGAAGTACGTAGTGACGAAACGTGCTCTGTAGCGCTATTTGTCCATTTTCAGCTACTATAGAAACATGACGGTGCAACATGGTGATGTCCATGGAAGGAGGGACCCGTGGTTATGTAGACAGAAATGACTCATTCTAAGGTAATAAAAACATAAGTTTATTATTTAAGTTCTTTATACACCACTGAAAACATAGCTATGGATCTTATATTGCATTTCTGTCAATAGATCCTCAGAAATATTATACACTGGACTTTTAAGGAATATCCCACTTTCTTGTGTGAGTCTAGATGATGACTGATGGTGACTAAAGACATGGCGATTTTCTATGTCTTCTTTTCGTCAACAAATCCTGTGAAAAAGCCAAAACCAACAATGAATTATCAATGTAACCAAAGCCTGGTATATTTTATTCCTCTGTGCCACAGACCTCCATTGTTGTCCACAACTATTAAAAACACCAACATCGAGAGACACCGTTAGGGACTATAAACATAGGAAGCGCTATTTTGAGTCAATCCCACATACACTGTCTGCAACAAATACGCGGTTGAATATAGTCCCTTTCAAATGTCCTATTTCCTATTTGCCCAGCTGGTGAAATATTTGCCTTTTTTGTAAAACAAACAAAGTCAATATTTGTGAACTGTTTTTAAAGATTTACATCTTCAGTAAATGGGCATGGGGCTAAGTGCCACAGACAAGCCCCAATAGGAGGTGGGAAGCTGTAAGGTGTGAGAGACAGACTTACACATTGGAGTTTTTTACACAAAGAGCCATATCAGCCATATCCTTTAAAGCAGTTGATGCATTTGGTTCAAAAATAAATTGTGCAATATATCCTATAGATTTTTGGGGGGTTTTAGCCTTTAGTGTGGTCATGACTAAGATAATATATTTTGCTATTTTTAATCCTGTTAGGGAATTATGTATTCTTGTTTGATTGACTGTTGAACCTTTGCAACCATGTTGACTGACTCCTGTGATGACTGTATGATGCTAACCACAGAACAATGGTCATCATGTCAGTGCACAATCTGTAGCTTACACATGTTTATTTCATTGCGCCATTAATCCCAGCTCATTGAGGTTCCCCCTGTGGGAAAATAGGAAGAAATGAGTAGCTGCTCTACATGCTCTGACCCTCTGCTGAACCAACCACCATTTGATCTTCACCGCTGGCAACGTAGCATAGCTCTGCATGACATGCTGTAGTTTATATTATAGCTGAGACACACTGACGTCAAGCAATTTACAGACTGCAGGTGATGCTTTCATGTCAAGCGAGAAGAATCAATTGAAAGTCAGGAGCCTGTCTTCGAGTTTCTCCAATATTTTGCCCGTCTCTTTGCTACTCATAGAGAGGCGTCGTCTCAGAATCTCTGGGCTTCACTTAATGAGACTGACTGGTGTGTCAAGCTGCTCTGCTCGCTCTTTGGAGACTATGAGGGTGTATGTGTGGCAACAGCATTAATAGTCACACAAACATGCACACAGTAGATAAGACTGGATAACTGTGTGGGAGAGCTGACCAGTTATCCAGCCTTCACAAAGGCACCCTGTTTAATCTGCTCCACACATTAAAGCCACGGCACCTCAAAGCAGGCATGTCCTAACAGCTGTGGACATGACTGTGTGTCTCTCGCTCTCTCTCTCTGAAGTGATGCAGCACAGCGGTGTCCCCAGCCACGCAGTAGAGAAGCCGAGGATGAAGACTTGGAGACTGCTCGCCATGAATGAGTCAATCTCACACCAGGGTTATGACAGTCCAAAGCGCCCTCAAAACCCAACACAGCCCTTCAAGCGTGCACAAAGGGCTTTTCTCCACCATTAAAGGCGTCACACTGGTCCTTCATCGCTTTGAAATGCTGATATTGTTTTCTACAGGATTTTCGTCATGCTTTCAACATGAAATCCCCAGAGGTAAAAATAAAGAGACATCAAATAAATGTTACAAATGGCTTAATATTTAATCACTGTTGATCATTAAACCATTTAAATAAAGCTGATTACTATCAGCACTCTGGCTTTTAAAACAGTAGAGAACTACCGCAGCTGTATCAGGATTTATTTATTTGCGACTTAATTAACTGCGAATGGCTCAAAGGCGGCCTGCTGCTGCGTGGAGGTCCAACATAGAGGCGTACAAACAGTGTGTGGAAAAGCACCATTAATGGCATCTATCATCAGCTACTAATTATGCTGCCTGTGGGCCCAACTGGATCCTGTTTCAGCTTTGGGCTTCAGCCACCAAACACTTAGCATTCATATTTAATCACACCTCATTATCCACCAACAATGTAGGAAGGAGACGGAGACCTTACCTGATATGCCAGACAGACACGGTCAACATACAGACAGAAAAGAAAAATCTCACACACACACACACACACACACCCCGTCACCTGCAAAGACAAACAGCAGCGACACATAAGCCCCCCCCAACCCACCCCTCCTCCGTCAATGGGTGTACGGAAAGAGGTCTCTGCTCCTGAAGTGACTCAACCTCTTTGATGAGAGGCAGCGCCCCAATTCTGTGCTTTCTCAGCATGTTGGTCCTTTCATGTGAGATCCTTTTCTTTTCAGTGTGTTCTGGTTCAAAGAGCAGCAAAAGCAAACGGAGGCTAATCCCTTATCCTCACAACAACTGCTGGTTTGTTGCCGTGTTATCAGCTTAGAGTCATCGTGATGTCACACTCTTCAGGTGTAAGTAGCCTGATGTTGGACATCAAATATGACTTTGGTCTGCTCAGGCCACCTGCCCTTGTTATTGTCATGCAGGTGAAACAGAATACACTGAGTCATGCTCTTCACTTATCGTGCAACGGAGACCGTTTCATGATAAGAAATCAGTGTCAAGTGTTACATTTGATTTGGCTGCGCGCGCGTGTGTGTGTGTTTACTTGTCTTTCAGTTGTTGTTTATTTGCTTGCATTTGCACAAGTAAAAGGCTGTTTGTGTAAGTTAGCAGCCAACTGGAGAGTTACTGTATCTGATGTGCTTCAGCAAGTCCTTTCAAGAGCCGGACTGTGCAATTTGTACTTAACACTGGTGCGGATGATTATCCAGCACTTGTTTGTCCAGCTCTAGGACTCCAGCCAGCTGAAATTGGAGATGCTCCTGAAAGATTCAGGAGCTATTAAACAAAAACAGTGCAATATCCTCTTTCTTTAAGCTGTGAATCAACACATAAATCTAGTCCCTCATGACTATGAAGTCCTTTGAACGCCTTGTGTTGTCCCACCTAAAATCCATTACAGACCCACTCCTGGACCCCCTGCAGTTCGCCTACAGAGCCAACAGGTCTGTAGATGATGCAGTAAACATGGCCCTTCACTACATCCTCCAGCACCTAAACTCCCCAGGAACCTACGCCAGGATCCTGTTTGTGGATTTCAGTTCTTTCCCCCCTTCTCTTTTCCCTGTACACCAACAGCTGCACCTCCAGTCACCAGTCTGCCAAGTTCCTTAAGTTTGCGGATGACACCACCCTCATTGGGCTCATCTCAGGTGGGGATGAGTCCGTCTACAGGTGGGAGATCGACCATCTGGTGACCTGGTGCGGCCAGAACAGTCTGGAGCTCAACGCTCTGAAGACCGTGGAGATGGTTGTGGACTTCAGAAAGAGCACAGCCCCACCCTCCCCCATCACCCTGTGTGACTCCCCAGTCACCACTGAGGACTCCTTCCGTCTCTCCCAGGACCTCAAGTGGGAGCTGAACATCACCTCCCTCACTGGCTGCAATCTTCCTTCTCTTCTGGACCTGTACACCTTGAGGACTCTGAGGCGAGCAGGAAAGATTGCAGCTGACCTCTCTCACCCCGGACACAAACTGTTTCAGACTCTCCCCTCTGGCAGGAGGCTGTGGCCCATCAGGACCAAAACCTCTCGCCACAAAAACAGTTTCCTCCCGTCTGCAACTAGCCTCATTAACAAAGCCCGGGTCCCCTACTGACACTCCCCTTGCAAATGATACAAAAGTCTCTGCACATGTAAATACTGTTTCATCTCGTGTCGGGCACAGACCTGGCACGTCACACATATTTGTTGTTGATTGCTGATCTTTGTTATTGTATATTTTTATGTTGTCAGTTTATATTTATATGGACACAATATTATCTTCCGTTGCGTTACTTCTGCACGGCACAGACCCAGAATAATGCATGTATATATCTGCAACGTTGTTCTTCCATTCCATATTTATATATTTCTACATTTATTTATGTTGACTGTATGTTTGTCTACATGTAGCACCTTATCACCACAGCAAATTCCTCGTATGTGTAAAACACTACTTGGCAATAAAGCTCCTTCTGATTCTGATTCTTCTTCTGATTCTGACTAGGAGTGGGAGGATCTCAGGAGTGAAAATTAAGCTAGTACACCCTAATTATCGTAAACCCACACAAACAGGCCATAATTGATTCAGCATTGAAACCACTGCAGCTATTATTAATATGATTGAAATAATAATAAATAACTATATAGTAACAACTGCAATTTTTTATTAACATTACTATTACTATTACTATTATTTTAGGTATTTGGTGAGATGTCTTGGGTGAATATTTATTTTTTTTACATGGTCACAGATGTCTCGTGTCTTTAAGTCAGTTACACATCCATGGCATCACGTCACATTTTCCCTACTTCTGACATTTTAAAGACACATCGGCCATGAGACCACAGAAGATGTGGACACTCCACAATTTCATACACTCTTTAGGCTTCCCTGTACTTGGTTCAGAGCCTAGTCGGGGTTGTAGAAGTGTAAACAAAACATTTAAAAGGCATTTGATCCCATAATCAGTGTAAGTAATCAGTGTGTGACCTCAGACACTGCTGTCTCTCATTTCTCAATACAGACAGGAGGCCAAGAGAGAAAGTCATCAACAGGCCTCAAAATCCTCAAAGCATGCTCAAAGAAACATTTGTATATACACACACATCCACAAATACACAAGTACAGTGCTATGACAAAAAAATACATTAGGCATGTATAGGTATTGAATTCTCTTTCATCCGATGGAGCCTTGTTTTCATTCATTTCTACCATTTTGTAATAATATTTTCAAAAAGTCCAACTGAACCTCGTGATGTAAGGGAATATGCTGAAGGTGTCACAAGCTATGACCCTGAATTATTCATGCAAGAAAAGCAGCCTGATAGAAAATCAATCATTCAATCCTGATCTGATACACAGGCTGCTGAAATATTAGCTGTGGCGAAACATCATGTATCAGCCCGTGAATGCGCCTTAATGTACATTCCATTAAAAATTTAGGTCAAGTGCGCGCATGTATGTGTGTCTGTGTGTGTGTGCATATGTTGTTGTGAGGCGAAGACGGTGTGTGTACCTGTGTGTGTGTTTGAGCAGGGTGGGGTCACTACGTCCAGTGTCTAGTCTCGGTCTGGAGAGCGGATGGCCTGTCATCGGGGCAGCCAGTAGACAAGAGGGGGTCACATGTGTCTAGTGACCTCCAGGCAGCGTTACGTGAACCCCCTCATGGACCGCGATGAAGTCAGATTGCCTAATCCGCGGAAAACAAAAGTGCTGTCAGTCACGCCGGACAAGTCATCAACAACAGCAGCACCAGCAGCCTGGGAGAATTTCACCAAGCCGGGCCCTCGGCGCACATGCGGCAGTCCACTTATGGGATATTGATGATGGAAAGACGGCTGGCTTGTACACCACTACTGCTAATGGTCTCTAAGTGTTCACCAGTGAAAATGGACTATTTATTTTTTCCGTTAGGTTAAATAGGATATGCTCATATAGCTGCGCTCTGTGTTTTATTGTAAGTGCTTTTGACGATTGGTCTCCGAGTGTCGAATAACAATCAATGCCCGGCCTATAAAGCAGCAACTGCGTATGGGACTTATGAAATGTATTTATATGGGAGAGCGTCAGATAGAATAAACAAAGGAGTTCTGTGTTTGCCAATATGGATGGATTATATAAATCTCCTGAAATTATAATCCATGTCACGTACAGCCGGATGATGCTTATCCCAGTGCATCCCAATCCAATATTGTTTTCATATTGTTGTCATAACAAGAGAAATACCATATTTGTCTAAAGCACCAAAAGCTACTGTAATTTACACTGTTTACACACGGTGCACAGTTGTTTGGTACTCAGCTGACAATAAGTATCTCCAGTGGACTGTAATGAGCTTTATGAATGAGATCATCATCCGCTGTAATGTTAAGCCAGAACATGAGACGTAACGGGTTCTCTTGGTGGAACCCCCCTTTGCAAATTTGCCCTCCCTCTCCTTCCTCTTCAGATGATGTCATTTCAACAGCTTTGTTATTCTTTGTGAATATTTAACCCAGATAAGAGGTGCTCAGACAGCATAAGCCAAATAGAGTAATGCGAAGAGATGTGATAGTGAGAGTGAGCTGGACTGGTGCTTGACTATATTCCAGGAGCATGAGGTGACCGGGTGTTGACTGCCCCACGAGGAATCCCTTTGATAGTTCTCCTATCTGCCCAGCGATCAATACATAGCACTGTGCTGATAAAAAAACACAGCTCACATCAAAGCGTATGGCTGCCACGATGGGGGGATAAGTAATAAGATGTCAATTATTAATAGAGGGGAAGGGTCCCCTTTCAAGTGGGAGGGAATTTCAGATAATGAAAATCAAACAAAATCCATCTTTCACAAATAACATCCTCAAGGTATTCAAATCATTTAAAAAGTATTACTTTTTTAAAGCCACTAACCATGCAAAGCAAAAGCTTTTGTTTAATGTAGTCAATGGAGCCTCAACATGAAATATAGATTTATTTAAAAAAAGATGCATTATTGTATCAACAAAAGATGTAACCTTCCTGTAACCTTCAGACAACGCCATTCCACAGCTGCCGTGATTTTGAACCTGTAACCTTCACCTCCACATAACCCCAACATCTGCCTCACCAAACCACGAATGCACAGATCCATATTCACGTGCACCTGAACTTTCCACACCTCTCTGTGGCTCTCGATCAATATTTTCACCCTAGAGGGGCTTTGTTCTTCCGTGTTTTAATTCAGGCGGCCAAAAAAGTTTTTTTCGGTTTGGTTTCACTTTTGAAATTCGTGTTTTTGATTCAGCTCGTCAGAAGCTATGATTTATTGATCGGAATGCCTGTATTAATTGAGGGAAAGAGAAAAATTGACACGGCACTTAGGACCTCTCCACTGTTATTAGACAATGTAAAGCCTCATGTTATGTCCCTCAATGTGGCTGGAATGTTAAATATTCATGGCAAAAACTCAACATATGGATTAACATACATATTTTATGTTGGCTGTCCCATATGCCAAAGGCTTTGCAATAAAAACATCTTCCTTCTCTGTCTTTTTGCCTTTTTCACTTTGCCCATAGGCGACTATTTGCAATCTCCTCAAAAAACAGACAAACAAGCATAATCACAAAGGAACCTCTGTGAGTGTTTCTGGGTTGTTCCTTCCCGTGAAGTTCACATGAAAGCAGTTTTATTGATTTCTCAGACCAGACAAAATGTGCTGTGAAGTTTTCTCTCTACTCCCACCTCAGTCCTACCCCCTACCTATGTCAGCGCAGTCTGTATGAGATCTAAGGAGGTTATGTTTGTTTATTTCCATCCAACTGCTCAGAGAAATTAGTCTCCAAACACACCAGAGTATTGTTAGCCTCATTACTTCACTGAAGGTTGCTCACTAAACTCCTTGACCTTTTCCATTGAATATTAATAAGAATTTCCTGGGGATATAAACTATACAGTATACATCATGCAGAGCTACTGTAAATATACCATAGACCATTCGTTAATTAATTAACAATCTCTGACAAGCACCAGAACATATACGTAACAACAAGCAAAGTAAATCCAAGAGGCTTAAAAACTTTGTAGTAGACGTGAATGTATTCATTAATCCTATGGGATTTATATAGTACAATATATTTAAGCTTATATTAGTTGGTCAAACAATCCTAAACGTTTATAGCTATATAGCAGTGGTGGTCAGGGGGCCAGTAACCCAGGGTGGGTGCAGGGGACTTTCCCTCCAAGCCCTCCCTGCGGCTGCCTTTCTGCTCCTTTTGACAGGCTAATGTGCTGACTCTGGGATTCTCCAGCACTCAGCAGGGAGCTCCTGGCCACCTGCAGCTGAGGACAGGCAAGGAATGATCACATCACCTTCAACAAAGGGGCCTCTTTAAGGTCAAGCTGGGATGCTTATTTATGCCCCCACATGAGGGCAGTGGCCAGGGCAAGCCTCTTTACAGTGATCCCAGGGGGTAAAGGATTCCTTTCCATCATCACCTCCATTTAATTCAAATAATGGAAACATTAGCACATTTTGACAAGATTCAGCCTGTGCAACACATCTTGTTTATGGTCCTTGTGAAAGACAGGATGAAGGGATGTGGTCAAGTGTGCTCCTACAAATTAATAATAGCGGTGACATTTTGGAGAATACAGTAAGCTAGTGTTTTCTTTTCATATCTTTATTTTACATAAATCTTGAACCTAAATCTCACATAGATATTTTTACAAAAATGCGGCAATGGTGGAAACTTAAAGGAACAAAAGGATTACCCTTATAAACCTCCCAAATAGCCAAATAAACTATCATGATGTTGGTCTTTCTCACCTCCCCACCACCCTCAGCAGATCTCCCAATGACCCATCATCATCTGCACTTCCACATTGCCTTCCTTTTATTCCCCACGTTTTCACACTCCTCTGAGACTCATCTCCTAGTTCACACCTCTATTGTGACATGGGTCCAAGGTCTGTAATCTTGGTCCCTCTGGCCCTCTCCCAGGCCCTTCACACCTCAGTGTGGCCTCCACACCCCACACCTGAAAGGAGATTAGCTGACCATCGTCTCTGCTCCTCCCTCCACCTCATTTCACCTCACTCTTCACCTTGCTCCACATCTCCCCCTTCTGACTGGCCTGCCTCTGTGTAGAGCCTGAAGGTCCAGGATAAGGTTACTCTACTGGGCCTCACTGACGAGGAGACATGTTATAATACATTTGAAGGACAGAGACACCCCCGCCTGATGTCATGGTGAGATGCCTCAGGGACGAGCTGCAGACTGGTGATGTCATAGTATGTTTGAAAATCTGGCGGGTGGGTGATGAATGAGATGAGGATATGAATGTATCCAAAGGATGATGAGAAGCCCAGTGTGGCAAGATGGTGTCACCCGTACTGTCTGTTTGTTGTTGATGCAATGACAATTGCAATTGTCCCATGACCAGCGATTTGTGTTAAGCTTTTCTCCGTATTATCTTTTGTCGTTACTAGCACAGCGGCCATAAAGCAGTAAAGATCTTAAATAACAAAAGTCTGTCTACTGGCTGAGGTGACGTTGCGCGAGCCTACTGTAATTCTAGGATGGTGACGAATGCATTTCTGTGAAAACTTTCCACTTCTGACAGTTACAGTGTTCACTTGTCCATGTTTTTGTTTGTTTGTTTGTTTGGGGGATTGACGTCTGGAGAAGTGCAGCACTGACCAGTACAGGGTGCCACCTGTGACCTTGTAAAAGAGAAGTTATGAAAAATTAATGTGAGAAATTTGACCACTTGTTTTTTTTTTCTTTTGCTATTCAGAATCTCCAGAGTTCATTAACTGAAGTTTACTCCATATTTTGTCTTCGTGCTCTATCTGACAAGAATCATTTTTATGGAGACCCAAGGCAAGTGCTGTGGTTATAGATAGGTAACTGAAGGGTGAGCCAAGCTGCGTTAAACTGATTTATATCTGAAATATTTTAGCCGCATGCTGATCAGGTTTTACACTGAGGCTGTAAAGCAGTCAGTGAGATCAATACTCCACTACATCTGTCATGGTTGTGCAGGGTGACAGTCTATGAGGTGAACAAAGAGTCAGGCACACTCACTGACATTGTACTGCGCATTTAAAGACACCACAAAAAGGATTAGATTTGATGTGTGGTTGCTGTACTCGCCTGTGAGTGTGTGTTTGTGTCATTTACTAAAGGAGAAAGTGCACTGTTGACCCGTCTGTCCCCGTCCCCCATGCCTGAGCAGGTCAGAAATAGCTGTGTAATGTGAGGGACAGCTGTGATTGTGTGCGTGTGTGTGTGTGTGTGTATGTGTGTGTGTGTGTGTGTGTGTGTATACACAGGCTCAAACTTGCAAAGAAAGTATAAACAGGTGCCTTGAACACACACACACACACACACACAAACACACATCCTCTGATATCCCACATTCCAGCACAAGGCTGAGCCCGCTCCTACTTTTCCTCACACCCTTCATCTGACACTCTGAAGACTCTCAAACACTTTGATTGCGAGATCAATTTACACTAACAGGCCAATAGTGAAATATTAGTGGGAGTCAACTCTCTGTCGGATAGTTATGGATTGTTGTGTATAGAGGATGAGGTCACCAAGGCAATGCATAGCTGCTCTGCCTCCCGGTCACTTTTCTAATTGGAACGACAGGCTGGGTCATATCGCTCCCAAGTTAAGATCTTAATCTCCTCTCCAGGATTGACGCAGATAGTGTTTTATACCCAGTGGACATAAATATTGACACACGTATCCAGATGTATGCGGGATGATGTGTAACATGAGGCTGTCCCTCTGTCATAGATGGCAGGTCATCTGCTGATCTTGGTGAAGACAAGTTCACGCACAGGGCGCAGGGCGAGGGATACAGCCATATGTAGGGGCTGGGTTGAGCAGGGGTGTGGCTTTGGTGCATTGTGTTCTACCACAGACCTTCAGCATCACCACCAGTTGTCTGCTTGGTAAGCTTTATAGCTAGCCCCCCCCCAACCAGTATGATGACATTACGGGCAGCTGTTGTGTGGCACTGCCAGACAGACAACTAAATTCACCAGAGAAGCTGCAAAAAGGATACGGATCACACAGCTCCACCACAGTCCTGTGCTGCGTGTGGTGGGAAAAACAGAGCTACAGCATGAGGGCGATGGCTCCATTAAGAGCCATGAAATATTCATTTGCCATACGGCACAGAGCCCTTGGCTCTATCCCCACAGCATCGTGCAACAAACCACTAAGAAAACTGCTCCTGAAAACAACAACACAGTGAAAAGCCTGCAGTGCAGAGCTAAGCAACAGCTTTAATTATTGTCCTCACACCGGGCAACACTGATTTATTTATTGCTGAATACTAGCAGAACTAAGAACAATACACAAATCTATTAATACACTGAATATAAGCATCACTAACTTAACGGCTGTTCAGTTTACACAATGCTTCCACATGACCAACTTAGCAAATGACTGGTTAATGAAAGGAGAAGTTTGCTTTTCTCACCTGCAAACAGCGTTAACAACAAACGACTGGCCACACAGACATTAACATGGATAACAATGACATCATCAGACTGACCACATGGTTCAGCAGGTTGAGTTAACTCCAAACTGTCAATAAAAACTCCATCAATGAATCCAACCAGGCCTATCCAGACTACAATCGGGTCTTAAATGTGTTTAGTGCTGCTGGTGAGGCGGTAATTACCTTAGCAGGCTAGCAGGCTGACTGTAATGACATTATCAACCTGTTAACAACCACAGAGGAGCTCAAGCTGTACCTCTAAATGCTCTGTTATCCGTCAATTTATGGTCAGTTGCAGTGTTGTTTATCTACAGTGCTATTTGTTCAGGTCTCTCGTTATTTTAGGGATGCATTTGTATTTATCATTCAGATGATGGTTTTGTTAAAAATATGTTTTATCCAGAGATCATCAAACAAAAAGAAGAAAAAAGGCCTGTAATGTTTAAAACTGTGTTAGATTATGTCAAGAAACATACCGGGGGTATTAACATGTTAGGTTTTCACCAGGGGGCAGCATCGACACATTTTTCAGACATGATGTTCATGTCACCTCATCACCTCATGCGTAGCTCCCTATGTCCCTCCTCTGAGTTTATTTACCTGATAATTTCAGAACACAAACGGGGCACTGTGGCTGCCTATAGTTAAGTATGAAGCCTTTCCCTTCATATAAGCCCTAAATGCAAACCGTTTTGGTTGCCACTATACTGTCCTTTTGTTGCATGGTGTGCTTCAACAGTAGTTTGTTCATTCCATTTGCATCAAACAAGCCTACAGTAAACAATTCAACAGGCATATCCATGTACTGTAAATACACAGGATTTGCATTGATTTTATGTTATGACTAGACACAATTTTCATAAAACATCGCCATGGCTTTCCACACCTTTTGGCATCATCACATATTTTGTTCCAGCTTGTTCCAGCACTTTATTGACACTAGGTAACCCTATATTGTATGTTGTATGTTGATTGAAATATTTAAACCAAAGATGTCATCTTGTATTACTGGTGGCACAGGATAAATTCTTGGTGTCTTTATAAAAATTTACATACAAATCAGCAGGCATGTTGGGTGTGTTTGGAAACTTGAGACTTGACAACAATTTAAAATGAAGTATTGTAGATTTTAGCATGGCTTTTCTGCTCTTTGGGTTTGAAATGGTGGACAAACAAATGTGTTTTTATTGATCTTTACAGGATTGAACATTTTTTTACCCCATTTTCAGTATTTACGCTCAGCTAAGCTCACCGGCAATTGCCTGTAGTCCATTCAGATATAAGAGTAGTATCATTCTTCTCGTCTAAATCTCAGCAAGAAAGTGAAAAAGAGTATCTGCCAAAATATGAAACTATTCCACAGACATTTTGTCAACAGTTATAATTCTGAGCTCAAATAGAGCTCAAATTGCCCACTCTATTATAAGCTATGGTTAATTTAAGCTCCTACTGTGACCATAAAAAAGGAAAAACAGAACACAATATTTCTTTATTGTCCTTCAGGCTTTTGGGGTTTGCCAACTATTTTGAATGTAACAGGACTGGAAGGTGAACAGTTAAAAGACTCAGCAATAATTTTGTACACTAGTTCTAAAACCTACTGACTAACACTGAGTTTCCTCAGAAGATAAAGTCACTGTGAGAATCTCTTTAAAAAACACACTTGTTTTCCCAGAGAAGTTCACCTGGGAGTTGCACCAAGGTATTTTGGGTAAGTTTTCTACAGTTTTGGCATAGGCCTGATCATTGAAAATTTCCATGATTTTGGCACTGTGCACCTTGGAGGGAAGTGAAGCAACCTTGCAAAAGCTCTTTTTAGTTCAGGAGAACACTCTTTTAGAAGACAGACTTTCAGACTGTCTGGACCAGTGGTCTTGTTCAGCATCAATTTAAAAAGACTTGCGGCAACATCATCCTCATTGATAACTATAGATGTCTCAACAGGGAGATAAGCACGTATACAAACAAGACTACAAATCGACAGCCATGCTAGTGGCACTGTGCCCTAAGCTAAATGCTACAGTCAGGATGCTATCATGGTCACAAATGGACTACATGTGGTGAATGGATAACATGCTGTATAATGCATTTCAATCTTAACAGATAAAGTGCTTTACAATTTTCCCTCTCATTCACTTGTTATGAAAAGGGCAATGCTAACATGTTGGTGTTAAGCAGGTATGTTGTTCACCATCTTAGTTTAGCATGGTAGCTAAAGAATTGAGACAAACTGAAATGTTGTACTGATTATGGTGTTGGGTGAAATGTCGGGGGATTAGCAGAGTTATTCACATTTATTTTGAATGGGGTCTGAGTGTGTGCAGAAAAATTCATGACAATCCATGCAATAGCTATTGGCTACTTTCATTCAAAACCACAAATGTGAACTTCATGGTGACACCAGAGGAAAAGTCAGGGGAGCACCAAAGTAGGGTTCATCCAATGGGAATCGTGAATGTCTGTACAAAATGTAGTAGTTGCTGAGATATTTCAGTCTGGACCAAAGACTAACCAACCAACCGACATTTCCATCCATAGAGCCACGCAGCTAGTATGGCTGAAATGAATCAAAGAAGCAAAATAGACTAGACTATATACTGTATAGAATATATATTGCATTTACCATTCATTTTTTGTCCATCCTGTCATGTGAATAAAGAAACATAGTTCTTTTTTTTATTTTAAAAACTACATATAAACTCTTCACTCCAGTCCATCACTATATGTGGCAGTCTGCGAGATGAGAATGCAGTCACGACATGTGTCAAGAGAAGTGGACATGCTTCATTTGCAAGGTAAATTAGACAGGAACTATATTAAGGGTTTATCTTTCACTAACAGTCGCTGTGGAGAGTGACAACGCAGAACACAGAAAATCACCACAATCAGGTAATGGAAGCTGTTGTACGGCTAGATGGCACTGAAAAATGTATATATCTATAGGTTTATGGTGAGATAACTTAATCCCATAATGTACTTGACATTGTCCTTACTCCTTAGGATAATGTCACCACTGGATGGAAAGCATCGCTCGATGTTTGCAGTGGAGATGGCAATCCTGTTCTTTGGGATATTCCTCAAGAACAGCATATGTGAGAGCTCAGGTGAGTAAGTTCAACAAAAGTTAACCTGAAACAAATCATTATTTCTCAACACAATTTAGCACCTGTTCTACAGATTGACATGTATATTATATTTGTCATTTTGTTATCTTGTTTTTTACAGGCACAAATGAGACGTGCAGACAAAAAACATTTTCTGTTTGTCAGCTGCAGAAAGCCAGACAGTACATTTTATTTTCCATCAGGTAAGCTTTATAACACCATAGAAAGATAAATGAATGAAAATTGAACTGAAACATTTTAAAGAAAAGAGTGGTTTCACATTGTATTTCAGAGGTTGTCTATCGCGATGACAATGGAATTAAACTCTGTTTCTTTTGTCAATGGAAACGACAGACATGCAGGTACAATATCCTAATTATTAGCCTGATTTGAGCCCAGTGGAAATAACCATACAGCTGTTTCTCTTGGTCATTTGATGAACGTGAGTGTATTGTGGTTTGTATATTCAGACTGTTGTAAAACTGGAGATTTCAACTGCAACTTTAACATAACTGGTAATGAAATAACTACAACCTAACTCTGACTGATGAGACTCTATCCAAGCAAGATATCGTACTGATGACTTCACCAATGCAAGACTTAAACTGTATGCCATCAAGGTTCTACAGCAACAATTCAGGTATCACTAACAGCCACCTTTACCACACAAACTCTTGAAACAAACTCTTGAAACAACTAGGTCTGGGCATAGTAGTTTCAAATATGCTGAACTCTGTTTTTTCATTGTACCACTAAGAACAAAATGTAGTAACTGGCATCACTGCAAATAAAGACTGTTCACACAGACAGTGGCTGGGTTGAAGTACATATGAGTACATATTTGCACACAAAAGCAGGGAGAGATTGCCCTCTGTTGGTCAACAGTAAGCTGTCATCTTATAAAACCTTTATTCTGTTGCAGGTTTCCTTTTGAACATTCACAACTGCTTGGATAAGGGTAAGATCACAAATTTACCACAGCTCTTATTTTCCATACCAGCACACATTTAACAGCAGTAGAAGAACTCTTCAGTAACATATCTTAAAATATAATGTTTTAATATGTTTAAGGTACGAGCGGTATTAGATTGAGCCAAAACAGCATCTGTGAAAGAGGTATTATTATTTGTTTATTAGATGAAATTATTATATCTCAGTGATCACAAAAAGCGTGGTAGTGAAAATCAATATTTCTGTTTGTTTATGTGTGTGTGTGCGTCTGTCTGTTTGTGTATCAGGAAAAAAAATCTACAACCTCACCATTTTAAATAATAAGCTAATGTTGTGTAAGCCACCACAAAACGGTTCTACTACTGGACAAGTTACAACTAGTGGACCAGTTACATCAAGTGGGCAAGTTGCAACCACTGGACAGTTACATCAGTGGGCAAGTTGCAACTACTGGACCAGTTACATCAAGTGGGCAAGTTACAACTACTGGACCAGTTACAAGTGGGCAAGTTACAACTACTGGACCAGTTACATCAAGTGGGCAAGTTACAACTACTGGACCAGTTACATCAAGTGGGCAAGTTACAACTACTGGACCAAGTTACATCAAGTGGGAAGTTACAACTACTGGACCAGTTACATCAAGTGGGCAAGTTACAACCACTGGACCAGTTACATCAAGTGGGCAAGTTACAACTACTGGACAAGTTACATCAAGTGGGCAAGTTACAACTACTGGACAAGTTACATCAAGTGGGCAAGTTACAACTACTGGACCAGTACATCAAGTGGGCAAGTTACAACCACTGGACCAGTTACATCAAGTGGGCAAGTTACAACCTGGACCAGTACATCAAGTGGGCAAGTTACAACTACTGGACACGTACATCAAGTGGGCAAGTTACAACCACTGGACCAGTAACATCAAGTGGGCAAGTTACAACTACTGGACAAGTTACATCAAGTGTGCAAGTTACAACTACTGGACCAGTTACATCAAGTGGGCAAGTTACAACCACTGGACCAGTTACATCAAGTGGGCAAGTTACAACTACTGGACAAGTTACATCAAGTGGGCAAGTTACAACTACTGGACAAGTTACATCAAGTGGGCAAGTTACAACTACTGGACCAGTTACATCAAGTGGGCAAGTTACAACTACTGGACAAGTTACATCAAGTGGGCAAGTTACAACCACTGGACCAGTTACATCAAGTGGGCAAGTTACAACTACTGGACCAGTTACATCAAGTGGGCAAGTTACAACTACTGGACTAGTTACTACTAGTCACACCACCGTGGGGAACATTAATGTCACCACTAACGGCCTAGAAAACGCAGTGTAAGTATCTAACTCAGAGGTAGCTATAATGTTGCTGTTGGTGTCAGCTACTACATTTTGATTTGGCATGATTAGTTATGATGATGACATTTGTGTTTCCATTACAGAAATATCATGAAAAATCTCTCCTCCTACCTGGAACAGACGGGCAACTCCACGGCATATATTAAAATAGGCAATATTAAAGGAGTGGTCACTAAACTTCCCCCCAGAAATCAAGAAAACATCAACATTGGCATCACAACAAGTGATGGTGTCAAAGTATGCAGTTTGCCATGACACAACATTAAATCCTGATGTTAAGTAGGGTTAAATCACCATAGCTTTCTTATATTTTTTTTTTTGTAGATTATAGAGAATAACAATGATTTGACGACAGGCTGCTCTCGATTGGTACAAATCCCAAAAGAGGCCAGTGACATGGCAGTAGGAAGAAATGGTTCATTTGTTGGAGTTGTATTTTTTTCAGGAATATATCAGGTAAAAGTAAAGACCTAATTAGCAGTCTTGACGACTTTAATACCAACATAATTACTAAATTATATCCACCTTTTCTGTGCCTGTCATAACTGTACACAGTATTCCACTCTCAGCAGAATGACTCCAACAGTTATTTTCTCAACAATGAGGCAGTGGGAATTGATATGGGAACAGAAATATCCAACCTCTCACATACCATAGACATTCAGTTCAATAATGTGGACAAGGTAAGAGGTGGAAGATAAAATATATAATAGGTTAATAATTACTGCCTATGACAAAGCAACAATTACGAGTTTTCTTTTTTAACATACATACAACATAACATTGAGTTTCTTCTTCTTTCTAACACAGAAAGGAATATTGCTTCATGTAGGTCG
>NW_024043225.1:0-2816 GCF_014851395.1 Micropterus salmoides | reverse complement strand
TGTGTGTACACAGGACTCTGTGGAATAAATACTGATTTAGTCAAATAAAGTGAACTGAATTGATTGTAAAGCTCTATGACTGCGACTAACAACTCACCAAAGCCAAAAGCAGAATTTAGCCTAACTCAAATACTTTTGTTTATACACAGTAGCTTGGTTTATGAGGTAATGAGCACTCTTGGGAATTGCTCAAATTTTACAGATCTTGGAATTTAAAAAAGCATATAAATAAAAATAAATATTTTCACCATCTAACTCCAGTTTTCTTGAAATCAATATAACAGAAACAAGTATGAGGCATCACTGCATCAAAAGCATACAAAAATGACTGCAAGAAAACAGTGCAGACAGTTCAGGCTGTCTATTAGAGAAAGAAAGTGCACCTCATTTGTTCACCTGTTTTATATAATACATTCTGGGAATCGGTTACAGATCAATAAATATTTATGCCTTCCCCAATAGCATGGGGAGTGACTGACAGTTAAACCAGGCCTCGTTTTTTGCGTTAATCGTTTCAGTCCTGATGTGGTGCTGATGGTCTACAAATAAAACACTTGCACTGCTGAGTGGGTTTCTGCGCCTGACTGTGCGCACTCACGGGGAAACTCTTAAAAGCCCCGGAGAGGGCAGAAAATGACCGTCGGTGTACCTTAAATGGCTCTTACCTGTAATTGTCCCACTCCCTTCCCGCACCTTAACGCCCTTTCAAACCATCTGCGGCTGCTGCTACAATCCACTGGCGTGTCTGTTATCTGGAGACATTTGCGTCCTGGACTGGCGGGAAAACAAAACCCGGGAGTGGTGGCTCCCCCCCCCCCCACCCCACCCCACCCCTCGGATGAAATCAAACAGCCTTATTAGAATCGGACACGATTATTCTTCTTCCAACGCAGCAGCGTGGGCACATCACCCGCTGCACAGCCGACGCTCTCCTGCAGCCAAAGCTCCCCAGTCTTCTTATTCCGATACAGTACAAAAAGAACCAGCAGCCTGTCCAGACTCGGGCGGATGATACGCTTTAATTGCGTCCTGTTGGTGCGCTTTTGCCAGGTGTCAGTCATGCACAGGAGCACACCACACACTTGAAATTAATGTATTAATTTCTCAAAGTGGAAATCGATCCTGATCAGTCACTTCAGCCTCCAGTCTTTGCTCTGCCGCTCTTCCTAGTCTGACAGCTCAGCTCTGCGCGCACTAACTTTTATGGAGACTCCGGAGCGCACGCGCACCGCCGCTACCTCTGCTGGTAACGCCTTACAGTATTCTGATTACTGTTCCGGATATGTGTCATATATAGAGATGTGACGTGCTCATTTGAGTGTCACATTGGCCGACCCGAAAACAAGTACGTGTTGCTGTTGTTGCCACCTCCAAATGAACCTCAATGTGATAATTAGTTAGGCTAGTTGTCCCGGAGAGGCTCTTTTTCACAGCACTCCAGGCACGGGGAAGACGCACATCATCACAGTGACAGACAGAAACACAACAGCAGCAAAACAACATGAAAACGAGACTCGTGGCTCCCTCAGCGAGTCCCTGTTTAGGGCTGCTATGGCTGCGGGCACCAGGCTTTTGGCGAAGCGAGCCTTCTGCACCTCAGGGACCTGTACCTGCGCCCGGAATGTGTGTGTGATATCCTGTGCTACTGCAATGCGCGTGTGTGATGGCTTTTACAATTGAGCTCTGAGAGGTTGTTGGTCATCAATCATAATGTAATACATATGGAAAGGCAGAAGAAGTACAACATAAAGTTACGATATCGCCGAACTAACTGCAAGGCTCATTTGGAAATATGTAGGCTGATGACTCATAAATTGAGTAATTCTGATGTCATTAGAATGAAGACGCACTCCCTAATTTAGGAAGGTTAACGCAAATAAATGAAACGTCTGGCAGTTGGGCCCAATTAGTGAAGAACAACACTGAAACGGCAATTAATATGTTATAAATTGCACCTGGTTCATTGAGCTCAACAGTGGTCATTTCCCACTTAGACATCAGTTCCACCAGAAGCAAAAAACCCTAAAAGACCGAAATAGGATTTTCCATCTCCCACCAGTTCCAACAATCATGAACTGCAGCCACATGTAAAGCTGTAAATAGCCGTTTAAATTGGAAGCTGTGCAGGCCGTTTGATGAACTGTTGAATTGTGGACAACAGCCACTGTTGCGCCTCTCATCAAAACTTGTCCAGTAGTGCCATCATGTGGACGTTTGGTGTATTACATTTTGAAGTTCTCCATGCAGAGAAACATGAAACACCGGAGGGAAAACGTGATTAACAGTCAAGTAAATATCCTTCATTTTTGAAGTATAGTCCACACCAACAGATACAGTTTGATCAAAAAATGTTTATTCCATGGTGAAAACATTCCTGTCACACACGCGCACACACACGCGATTTTCTTTTTTTACAAACAGCAAAATTCCATTGTATAATGCATGTGAGGGGACAAAAAAAATAAAAAATCATAAAGTGACTTAAGCACAAAGTGATTTTTTTTTGCAGTTCATTCAGAAATAAAAAGGGAACACTTAGAAAGTGCTCTCAGCTCGCTCCATCAGGAAAATCTGTTTACTTCAGGAAAACGTCATCCTAAGGCAATCTTACGGGAGACCACATTTCACATCCATCTGTGTGGGACTGATACAAGCGCACATCCACGTGCTCCAGATTCAACAACGATTGTTCAGGCTGCTTCCGAAAGGCATCAGCGGCTGTAGTAGTAGTAAGTAGTAAGTAGTTCATGGACTCATCCCCTCCCCCAAGATTTCCTCAGCATTCCTCTTTGATGTAGATTTGTTCGTCTGTGTCG
>NW_024043224.1:0-23465 GCF_014851395.1 Micropterus salmoides | reverse complement strand
GGCTGAACTTTTTGGTTCAGTAGCTGTCCCTCCTTCGTCGGGTGATGTGTGGTGGGCTAGCAGATTTGGACTGGCCCTGCCTTGAACAGGGTGACGGAGCGTTGTTACTTGCTGCTGCAATGAGCAAATGAAGATGGTATTATTAAGAGAGAGGTCACTCCTTAAACCCAGAGGTGACTGGTAAAGTGCAGTCTGCTTCCACTGACTGGAAACATAATATTGCAGATTTATTTGCAGATGCAGTGTATGTATTGTGTTTTAACACTATGATGCTAAGATTTCTGTAAACTGAAAAGAGAAAATACGTGATGATATATTATCAATATGGGGAAGAAACTAAATCTCGAAGCCACAAATTAGATTAATGTTATTTTAGTATTGTGGCATTAAAAGAGATAATTAATATCATTGACTGATTCGCCACCTATCCTACTTCATGAAGCGCACATAAATATATCACCCTGAAAGCTGTTATTGGAAAGTTTACCACAGAATGTGTACTGTGTAAGTGCAGTTTTGTGTGTTGGACAATGCTCAAGAGTAACTGAAGTTTTGTCTCCACACCATTTTTCCTCATTGCTATCCATCTGTGGGCAGCTCCCAGAAGTGGATGCCATAAATAAAAGGATATTTATTAGGGAAAAATATTGCTTATGAAGATCTCTAGTATTTGTTTTACATATGTGCCTAAAGTTAAAGGGGCGATTGTGTTTGCATTTTTCATCAAAGAACAGATTTTCTATATTGTACCATTGTGGTTTGATCATTCACCGCGGTGTGTTTAAAGTGCCCAGTTGCACATTTTCCTCTTTAGTTGAATGTCTCCTTTTCCCTGCCCCATTTGATCCAAGTATCAATCTAAATTAATCCTTTCCTTATAATCACCAGTGTTGGCACTGATGAAAAATCAATCACCTCTGCGCTTGTGGTGGAAAGGGGATAAAGAAAAAATAAATTGAAATAATTTGCTTTATCATCTCTGGTTTGTGCTCTGCTGCCATATTTGAAAGATTTCCCCTGATATTCTGAGTAGACATGAACTGATGTATGCAACACTTAACGGCAGTTGGTGCTTTTTAACAACACCTATCGCCGACCTGTTGAGAAAGACGTGTCATGTTGATGTGCTTGAGTTTGACTGTTACTATCTCAGCAGTTAATGTGAATGACTGGATTCAGATTTCTGCTGTGCACGTGAGACTGAAAAGTGTAAATGTCTTTACCCGGTTATTGAACTGGATGCAGTCTTCTGCATCCACAGTGCATTTGTCATCAGATGCTCCAACTCGTCCTGCATAACCTTCCTTGTGTCACCTCTTGGAACAGGGTTTGTTTGTTTTTCACTCAACAATATCATAGTTTGTGTCGACAACTCTGCCTGTCAGGAAACTATTACTTCCTACTACCACAGTACTGGTTTGGTTCATCAACACCATCATGATGTTTCCTCTGTCTTCAGATTCGTTTCCTTCAGTTCAAATACTGCTGTCCAGTTACTACTTACCCTGCATTAAATGTACCATGGCAAATTAGCGTTGGGGTGATGACATGAAAGTTATTCACATGATTAAAATCATGAACCCTTTACAGTCGTGTCCTCTCTCTCTGTGGTGCCTGCGATATCCAATTTATCTAATTGATCAGTGAAAATATCACCACTGGCTCGTATTGGTGACACAAGTATTAACACACAAACATATAACTGTATTACTGAAAGGAAACCTCATAGTTAATGAGTAGCTGCTTTGCTACACTGGCTTAATTTTTGTTTTTGACTTTTTATTGTCTATGATTAATGAGTTCTCAGAAACACTCATCACTTCAGGATGTCTGAATGTATGGTTTTCCGTGGCCAGCAGGTGGCACCATCTGTAGACAAATCCATGCCTAAACCAATTAATGCAAGGCCAAGTGCAAATGTGTATATTCATTAGGTTGAACCCCCTAAATACAATAATTTAAACAATGTTTACTTTGAAGAACATTAGATTTGCTGGGGCTTTAAATTAGTTGATGGGTAATGATTTGTGATTTCTTGGATCAGTTTAGAGTGTTATTTTTGTTATAGCTACAGCTAGGATAGTTATTATTGACATGTCCGACCTTTTAACAAATCAATATGACTAGGATATGAATATGATGAATATTTCAATGTATTACAGATGAAGAATGTTGCCTATTTATTTCTTGCAGCAAATAAACATGCAACCAGCAGAAGTGGTACTACTAAGTGAAGAGGGTTTGGGAGCCAGACCCTGCTCCTTTAAAGTACCCGTAATTCCTCTCACTAGTTTATTTTTACCCCTAAAAGGAGGAGGGCTGATACCAAAGGTTTGGGAAGCAAAAGAAAGAAACGGCGGTGTTGTGGACACATTACAAGGTCAGCAGTATGTAGAGTAGCCTATGTGTTTATGACTATTCGCTTTCAAAGAAGGTAACGTTAATAGATCTGTTGTTTCTTTTTCCATGGCTGGGTTGTTTTCTGTAAAGTTCTCAAAGTGCGCCTCCAACCCACCATTAAACCTCAGGGTACTCCTGTCATGTAATAAATATGTTCTGCTCTTTGGTCTCTCTCAAGAAAACAACGCAACATTAATTACCAACCGGACTGTAAAGAGTAATATTTGGTCGCCTGCAGTATCTGAGAGTCTGAAAGGTCTGTGCTATTTTAAGCCTTGGCAGCTATGTTGAACCCACAGCTTCATGTGGAGCAAATGATGTAAAACAAAAACAGTGCAAAAACATATCATGGCTGTTAATGTATGTGAACATAATGTAATGTAGTGAATAGTTCGATAAATCCCCTCCAAAAGTACACTGAGAACAAGAAAAACCAGCTTGTCTTGTACTTGAAAGTTGCTGTGAGTTGTGGTAATTTAGCCTATTATCAGGAATTTGGGAATTTGACTGTTTCCAGAAAGATGGCTCTTTAATAAATGACTTTTTTTTATTGTAAATCATAAATTCTACATGTTGTTATATTTTCTGTTCTTCTCTGCAGCGGAAGGATGAAGCTGACTGTAATAGCTGTGTTGTGTCTTTCCCTTCTTTTGCTTCATATTAGTTTGGCATTGGCCAAGAAAAAAGTAGGGCTTTTTAAAAAAATAAATGTCTTTAAAAGACCCCCAAAACAACAAATCTGGACCCCATGTCTAAGGGTGGGTACCCCAAACAGCCTAAACAATTTAACCAAGGAGGTTACCCCCAGCAGCCAGGTTATCCAGCTGCAGGTTACCCAGCACGGGGCTCCCCATACGGAGGAAGTTATGGTGGTTATGCCAGTTATGGTGGTTATCCAGGTGGATACATCAACCAAAACCCAAACAACCAAATCCTGAGCCCTCACTATGGTGGCAGCTTTGGTTACGGGGGCCATGGTGTTGGGGGCGGCTCTCCCTTTTCCCAATCAGTTCATGCAATGGGCGTGCGTCCCAACGATAATTCCAGAGGGTTTGGGCGCAGTGCGATGATGGCAGCAGGTGGAGGGGCTATAGTAGGAATGGCCCTGGGCTACGGGTTAGGAAGGTTCCCCCGTCCTCCCTTCAACTTCCACAATTCCCAGGAGGAGTATTACTACAACAACTACATGTACAGGAAATATGGTGCGAGGTCTACCGACACCAACGACTACAGCAGAGACTACAGGTACAGCCAACTCCCTGAGACCTATGACGGCTACATGGACGCCTGCATGAAGAGGACAGACCTTCTGCCTGCAGGGAACCGACAGCCAAACAGCAAACCTGCTGCCACAACTACAACCACAACTACTTCTGTAACTAACACAGCCATTGCTGCCACAGCCACTGGCAGCAATGCAACAAAGAGCAACAACACTGCAGCAGAAAACTCCTTGACCTCTGCACCTCTGCATGAGTCTGAAGCCAATCCTGTGCCTCCAGCTTCACAGGTTCTCAGAAAACTGCTACTGTTGATGAAGACGATGATACAGTCAGCATCGTGGAGATCGGCTACCCAGCACTGATCAATCAGCTGAAGGTCCGGAGATGCTTAGAGCTGTACATGGTTTACTCTGAAAAGTACTTGAAGAGACAAACCGGAGGGGTGCAGGGACTGGAGATGGGCTCGCGAGGGCTTTTAGCTGTGGTCACCAGTACTATACTGATGCTACTGAATAGCAACATGCTAATGCTGCTGCACTGACGCTTTCATTAGCAGTGAAAGTGATGGAAAAATATAGAAATGAGGTGTACATAAGAGTGTGTTAAAAGGTTCAGTGTGTACGTTTTAGTAGCATCTAGTGGTGACTTCAACTACTCAAGTCATCGTTCACCCTTCCTTTGTCAGCGCGTAGGAGAAGCTACGTTGGCCGACACACACTGTAGGCTAAATAATACTTGTGGGCCTCCATTTGTCCAAATTTCTTTTCTCTTCTTACTTCTAATAAACCAACGACCACTACCACTACTAATGTTACTTGTTGTTGTTGTTCTTCTTCTTCGTGTGTATTCAACAAAGTGACAAATGCGCTCTGTAGAGCAGTTTGTCTTTTTGGGCTACTGTAGAAACATGGCGGCTCAACATGGCGACCTCCGTGTAAGAGGACCCGCAGAGTATGTAGCTAGAAATGGCTCATTCTAAGTTAATAAAACCATAACGGTTCATTATGTAAGGTCTTTGTAATACTCCTAAATACTACACACTTGAACCATTAAATAATTAACTGGGTTCCTACACAGTATGTAAAGTAATAGTAAAGTAGTAATTTCCAGGTATAGATAAGAATGGAAAAAGAAAAGAGTATGGAAAAATATGTGTGTATATATACTTTCACTTAAGTAACATTTTGAATTCAGGAGTTTTAGCCTACTGGTAATGGAGTATTTTTAGACAACGGTATTTCTACCAGTTGTGGATGAAATCCATATGACCTGCCTTTGCCTTGTACAGTATGTAAGTCTTGATATATTTATTTATATACTTGCCTCACTTTTCCCACTTATTTCCCTTCTCTGCTTGAGATTGCAAAAATCTTAGTGTAAAACTGATGTATGAATTATATCTGCTGTACTGATTTTGAACTACCTATGATTGACATTGATGTGTTACATCAGTGCCACCATGGTGTGTGATTTGCTTTATTTCTCTGTGAAAATATATTGTCTTTGTGTTGATGATAAGAGTAATAAAACTTTCTTCATGTGAAAATGTAGCATTATTACTGTAAGGAAGCCGCTATAGCCTCAACATATAGCTCATTAATCAGTGGCTTATATGGTTTCAAATATTGACTGAATTGCAGGTCTTTAACTCTCACATAATTTTTCCTCACACAAGAGTCAGGATTTTCAATGGCCAGCAGGTGGCATCATCTGTAGTCAGGAATGAATTAGGGCACTGGGCTCTCTGTTCTGGCTCCTAAAAGCGTCCACAACCACCTGTTTTTTCTACCAGAGCTCAGCTAACCTTATTACAACTCTTAGCACGCTCTGCTTTTACCACAAAAACACAGTTCTGCCAATGATCACCTGAGAGCTTTTGAGTTTAACACCAAGTGGTTAAACGGTATGCCTTTGCCCGAATCGTGTCGCTAGTTCTCCTTTAACTACCAACAAAGTGGCATTTTGTTTAATATGAGAGTTGTAAGCTATGCTGAAACGTAGCCTTTGGTTTGGGACGTTTCTCTTTTGTCAGGATACTGCTTTTATTGAACAATCTATATACCTACGAACACCCAGAAACCTCTGGCTTAAATTTTGAAAATGCATCAGGTTTAGTAATGTTAAAATTCTTTGATCCTTGAGGACTTGAATTCTTGGGACTATTTACATACTGTAAAACTTTCAAATGTGTCAACAAATAGAAACATCAACTGTAAACTTGAAACTTCTTGAATAAACTGATAGACAAAAGTGGCCTCTATAGTTTACTCACTGTATTATGCTTTGCTCTCAGATATTACTAACTTTTCTTGGTGGTTTATTTAAATAAAAGTAGCAATGCCACAATAACACAACAAAGTAGATTATATTACAAGTAAACATCCTGCATAAAAGTACAAAAGCTTTATCAGTACTTAATTACCCTTTCAGCTTGGCTACTTATAAATGCATCAACATGTAAGTAGGCTTGTTGTTAGACAGGGTCTGAAATCTATTTTTGTTTAGCACTACGGTCTCTACTGGTTTTTTGTCTGCGACTTCATAAATGTATGTAAAATATTTAAGAGTTGTAAACACTGAGTACCTGACAGTAGAAATAAGGACTATATGTAATGTTTACTAGAACATTTTCATATTTTAAAAACCATATGTGTTTGAATGTAAAATCCTGATGTAAATGTACAAAATGTCCTTCTGAAGTATATGGATGGATTAAATGGAGGCAGCAAGTAAAGTGCTTCATTATTTTATTTGAGCACATAACCTGTGCTTTATTCAGGCAGGAGACTGCAGTCCATCAGGAAAAAAAAAACCTCAAGCCACATGAGCAGTTTCTTCCCCTCTGCAGCTGACCTCATCAACAAGGCCAGGTCTCCCACTGACTCTGACTGTCATGCCATCCCACCTAATGTTTGCACAACATATCAGATCTGATTCTGATTCTTCTATTGCACATCCAAATACTTGTATAAATTCTGTCAAACTAATTATTTTTTTTTTTAGATATCTTTATGATTATTTATGTTTATTGCTGTTGCGCACCCAGTCGCCAAAAACAATTCCTTTTCTGTGTAAAAACAACTTGGCTGATTCTGATTATTCCCACCACTAGTAGGCTATCATTCCGTACATTTTTTAAAATAGTGGCACACTATTCATTTAGCTGTGGTGATTTTCCGTGTGAGGTGTATATAAAAAGGTGGACATCATCATCACCATCATCATGGGTGAGGATGCTGGGAAAAGTGTTCAGTGAAACCCCGCCCCCCTCGGCTGTCTCTATGCGACCCATGTCCCTCGTGCCACGTTACGTCATATGAAATTCACCCAGTTTCCGAACTAAAGACGTTTTAACCGTTTGAAGTGAACCAACAGTCGAGTGGAGAAGAGCGGATCCAAGCAGCCACCACTGGAGGTACGTTAAGGCTTGTCCCTCATTTAAAGTAACCGCACCCTCCCGTTTTTTAATCCGGGTTTGGGGAATTAAATGGATATTGTTTTTTTTACCTCCCACGAGGCAATAAACCCGTATGTCAACGCTGTTCTCATCAATGTGTAAATTACGCTCGATAGTTACTTGACACTGTCAAGCGCCATCTTTTAACCGAATAAAGGGCAGTGGTAGCTGGAAGGCCACATTAAAGTGCGAGCACTGTTAATGCACTGACAGAAGTAGGTTAGCTATTGTATGTCTGCAGTATGCATTTATAAACAAGCTGTGTCTGGTTGCTTTGTTTGTTCGGAGCTGTCGTTCTCCGGAGCAGGTTATTTGTTGCATCATGCATCCCCATCCCCACCATAAAACACAGAAGTCTTCTTGTTTTTGTGTCCTGTGACTGCCACGAGAAATGTCTGGTAGAAGTGGACGAATTAAGGGTGGAGACGTAAACTAATGTTAGCAAACAGATGATTTATTAAATCTTGTAGGGCACTTTTCAAAACCATCTTACGAAAGAAATTAAAGATTAGAAATTAAAATACAGTTAAAAGAAATAAATACTAGCTACTAAGTAGGCTATGTAGGCCTTAACGTTACCAAAAATAAAGAAAAAGGTTGATTTATTCAATTTTATTTATAGGCTAAAGCCCAAATTCATCTCTTAATTATGCCTTCTGTACGTACCCCATAATAATTAGCCACTCAGCGTCTCATAATTAGATAAATCTCATTATCTCAAAATGAGATTCGTATCCTGTCTAACTAATTATAATTAATGATTATGTAAGTTGAGGTGTGGTGGTAGCTGGGTCTGTGAATGTTTTAGCCCAGTTTAAAGGCCATATTGTTAAGGTGTGGTGTGGGGACAGAGTGGACCCAAACGCAACTCTGGGGATTAACAGGTTTGTTTAGGGGAAAGAAGGGGTTGAGGGACTGAAGTTGAGGGCAGAGGTGGAAGCCGGGGAGCACTGGGGGCCGAGGGAGAGGAGGCACGGGAGAACTGGGAGGACGCCGTGGGGGGGAAGTCCGAGGGGAGAGGGCAGGTGAGCGAGCCCAGCCGACTTGACAGAGGACGAGGGTGAGTGAACCTGGGGAGAGACAGGCAGACAAACAGGATCAGTGGCTCCGGAAAAACCAAGAACAGTGAGACAGATCATGCAGGTTACGCGATAGCTTGAGGGATCAAGGGGCACCGGGTTAGGAGCAACGACGATCAAGCAGCGATGGAGTGGGGAACCGGGGTACCGCGGTGAAATTAGTTTTAAGTTGGATATTCGACAGACATTCGCCCAGGATCCAGTGACGGCTTTTTAGTCAGTTCACCCAGTGACGGTTGTATAAGTGCTCACCTCTGATGGCTCGCTTTTAACCAACGGGGGTTAGCTTAGGGACCATCAATAAATTACAATTGTGAGAACAGTGTTATGGGAAAATCATTATTTATTTCAATAGCTTCCAAGTCATGTGACACAGGGACTTCAAACCAATGCCGAATTGTAGTACTATACTAGGCAAATGAGACACACCCCTTCATATTTGATTTGAGTGCATTTTTTATTTTATATGAATATTTATTCATAATTTATTGAAAAAAGTGCTGTTTTTTTTCAATAGCTTCCAAGTCATGTGACACAGGGATTTCAAACCAATGCCGAATTGTAGTACTATACTAGGCAAATGAGACACACCCTTCATATTTGATTTGAGTACATATTCGAATTTATATGAATATTTATTCATAATTTATGTAAAATAATGCCTTTTTTTTCAATAGCGTCCAAGTCATGTGACACAGGGACTTCAAACCAATGCTGAATTGTAGTACTAGACTAGGCAAATGAGACACACCCCTTCATATTGATTTGAGTTTTTTATTTATATGAATATTTATTTAATTTATGTAAAATAATGCTTTTTTTTCAATAGCGTCCAAGTCATGTGACACAGGGACTTCAAACCAATGCTGAATTGTAGTACTAGACTAGGCAAATGAGACACACCCCTTCATATTTGATTTGAGTACATATTAAAATTTATATTAATATTTATTCATAATTTATTGAAAAAAAGTGCTGTTTTTTTTCAATAGCTTCCAAGTCATGTGACACAGGGACTTCAAACCAATTCCGAATTGTAGTACTAGACTAGGCAAATGAGACACACCCTTCATATTTGATTTGAGTACATATTCGAATTTATATTAATATTATTCATAATTTATGTAAAATAATGCCTTTTTTTTTCAATAGCGTCCAAGTCATGTGACACAGGGACTTCAAACCAATTCTGAATTGTAGTACTAGACTAGGCAAATGAGACACACCCCTTCATATTTAATTTGAGTGCATATTAAAATTTATATTAATATTATTCATAATTTATTGAAAAAAGTGCTGTTTTTTTTCAATAGCTTCCAAGTCATGTGACACAGGGACTTCAAACCAATGCCGAATTGTAGTACTATACTAGGCAAATGAGACACACCCCTTCATATTTGATTTGAGTGCATATTAAAATTTATATGAATATTTTTTTATATTTTTTCTTCAATAGATTCCATTTCAAATGATTCAGGGACTCAAAACCAATGCCGAATAGTACTACTACCTGTTACACATATTACACACCTCTTGTACAACTGCAGTTGTACCACACAGAGTCAGTCATTTTCTTCCACAGCATTGAGCAGATTTCAAAGAAACACTTTATTTACACAACGGACATTCCCAGTTTCCTTCCATTGCCTCTTCATTGTGTGCTGTCCATTCCACACACTGAGCATGGAACCACCGTTCACAACCATCACACTGGACCTGTGGAATTAAAATAAATCTTTCGTAACATATTTTATAATATATATATATATATATATATATATATAATATATATATATATATATATATTCAATGTCTGTTGCTTAGATGTAGAGCGGTTGTCCACTACATGGAAGATATATGCCCCCTCTGTATTTGCTCAGAAGGCTGTGCCATTGTTGTGTGAGTGTGTGTGAACGAGTATTAGTTTCTTTCTCATCAGCAGTTGGCACCTTGCATTTATTTCTCTGCCATCGTTGTATGAATGTGTGTGAATGGGTACCAATAATCTTCTTAGCGGTTATAATCACCCACTGCGGAGCCCTCCTGTCCTGGGCCGTGCACATCCCATGCCAGGTGGTGAAGTTTCCAGTCAGGATGCTTTCTATGACTTCTCTATTAAGGTTGACAAGAATTTGGCATGGGAATGTAGAGTTCTTAAGCTTCCTTTAGAAATTAATTTATACTATATAAAGTATCCAACGAGGGTTAAAATGAAGGGCAACTGACTTGGTTGAAGATACTGGAAGACGTTTCGTCCCTTATCCAAAGGACTTCTTCAGTTCTGACTGACTGGCAGGGAAACTCAGCTATTTAACCTCAGTGGGGTCGTTGGCCCGGGTCATCGATACCGCTGGTTCGTTAGTGTTCCTTGTTGCTGTGACGACAGTCGTTACAGTCGTTGAGACTACCTGTGGCCAAGACTGAACGACCATCGTTGGTATCTTCACCTGAGGCCAATGGGTTACGTTCCACAGGTCCAGTGTGATGGTTGTGAACGGTGGTTCCATGCTCAGTGTGTGGAATGGACAGCACACAATGAAGAGGCAATGGAAGGAAACTGGGAATGTCCGTTGTGTAAATAAAGTGTTTCTTTGAAATCTGCTCAATGCTGTGGAAGAAAATGACTGACTCTGTGTGGTACAACTGCAGTTGTACAAGAGGTGTGTAATATGTGTAACAGGTAGTAGTACTATTCGGCATTGGTTTTGAGTCCCTGAATCATTTGAAATGGAATCTATTGAAGAAAAAAATATAAAAAAATATTAATATAAATTTTATATGCACTCAAATCAATATGAAGGGGTGTGTCTCATTTGCCTAGTCTAGTACTACAATTCGGCATTGGTTTGAAATCTCTGTGTCACATGACTTGGAAGCTATTGAAAAAAACAGCACTTTTTTCAATAAATTATGAATAAATATTAATATAAATTTTAATATGCACTCAAATCAAATATGAAGGGGTGTGTCTCATTTGCCTAGTATAGTACTACAATTCGGAATTGGTTTGAAGTCCCTGTGCACATGACTTGGACGCTATGGAAAAAAAAAGGCATTATTTTACATAAATTATGAATAAATATTCATATAAAATAAAAAATGCACTCAAATCAAATATGAAGGGGTGTGTCTCATTTGCCTAGTATAGTACTACAATTCGGCATTGGTTTGAAGTCCCTGTGTCACATGACTTGGAAGCTATTGAAATAAATAATGATTTTCCCATAACACTGTTCTCACAATTGTAATTTATTGACGGTCCCTAAGCTAACCCCCGTTGGTTAAAAGCGAGCCATCAGAGGTGAGCTAACCGCACTTATACAACCGTCACTGGGTGAACTGACTAAAAAGCCGTCACTGGATCCTGGGTGAATGTCTGTCGAATATCCAACTTAAAACTAACTTCACCGCGGTACCGGGGTAGAAGTACTATTGGAGATGAGGCTGATTGCTGGCAGGTGTGGCTGGAGAGAGAGAGAGAGAGAGAGAGAGAGAGAGAATCACAGACAACAAAAAGGAGAAATAACCAGGACACTCACCGTCAGCTGGGCTGCCACCACAACACATATGTCGGTATTAAAAATGTTAATGAGCAGTTAAGAACAGAGACGTCTGTTCGAGTTGTGCCTGTTATCAGAGTGAGTTTACACACAACAACTGGTAAGTTAAGACCATCAATATTTAGCAAGCAGCCATAGTGGGGCTTGTATTGACAACAGATGAGACTGAGCATAAACCTGATAATCAGTCACCTGTGTATATTGCTTTGTGTGTTATCTTACCATATTTTAGTATACATTTAATTGTGAGTGAAGTTCTGTGTGTGTAGCATGAAGGGAACTTTGATTTCGTTTTACAACCTGATCCTTGAAATATTGTCATACAGGTCGTTTCATCGTATCATACAGCATTAAAATAAAAATAATTAAATCAGGTTAAGGGTTAGCTATATGAATAATAAAGCTGTAACTGTTTGAGTAAAATGATCAGTTCAATTACTATTTTTATGGTTGAATAATCATTTTTGTCATTTTTCAAGATACCACCCCCCCCAAAAAAAAAAAAATTGTCATTATTATAGCAAATCAAATATGTTAGGTTTTGGACGGAAACAAGGAATTACATTTTACAAGGAATTTATTTAAAGACCGAGAAATTCTTAAAGCTATTTCTCACAATTGTGGAAATTGATTGTGGGAAATAAATGATGAAAAGAAATTGTCTGGTTAATCGACAATGAAATTGTTAATTGTTAGAGCCCTAGTAAAATCCTCTATCATGATACATGTAATATTAGATTTTATTATATTCAATTTTATTTATATAGCGCCAAATCAAACAGTTATCTCACAGCGTAGACCGTACTCTTTTATATTATATCCATATATAATATACTTATTTTAGATACCAAGATACTTTGACATTGATGTTAACATCTGATATGACTGTAAATCAGTCATGCTCATTGATTTGCAACACTGCCCATAATAGCCTTATATTCCTCAAATGTAAGTCACTTTGGATAAAAGTGTCTGCTAAATGTAAATATACATCCAGAAATGTATATTACCATGGTATAAACAGTAGGGCAAAACCTACTACGCGGTAGACAAAATTATAAAATGTCAAGATATATATTTTAAAATCACACCTAAAGTGTCTTTATGGTTTTTCCTTCTCAAATATGGATGATGGATCACATCTTTTCTCTTAATTACAAGGTGCTTATCTCATATAATATGAGATACAGACTTTTATAGGTCATTTATTCAAATTGATACAACACAAGGTTGTACAGCAAAATGAAAGCTGTAGTCCCTTTATGCTACACACTGAGGATGAATTGAGTCTCACAGCCTGAGGGAAGAAGCTGTTCTGTAGTCTGGTGGTACGACAGGGGATACTTCTGTATCGCTTGCTAGACGGCAGCAGGGTGAACAGGCTGTGGCTGGGTGGGTACTGTGCAGGCACCTCACCTCACTGATATCACTGGTGCTCAGCAGATGGGTATCAATGATGATCTAAGCAGTTTTAATCACCCGCTGCAGAGCCCTCCTGTCCTGGGCCGTGCACATCCCATGCCAGTTTGTGATGTTTCCAGTTAGGATGTTAACTTTGCATTGGAATTTTGTCATCTTAAATTTCCTCAAGAAAAAGTAAGATGATTATTATTATTATTAATGAGACACTAAGTTTTTTTTTTTTTTTTTTTTTTTTTAATTGGTGAATTGATGGTATAATTGATGGCTTTGATAGTAACATACCTAACATGATGCAAAGGCACCTGAAGTTACAGATGACTGGAAAGTACCGTTTGATCATCTTCTGTAACATTAACGCGCACTGTACTTATTTCAAGTTGACCTAGGATCCTACTTTGGGTCCACAGACCTTGTTGAAACTATGGGGTAAAGTAGGTGCGCAAGACTGCGTGGTGCAAAAACATGTTGAGGCTGTTACAAATATTTTATCAACATGATTTAATGATATATTGCTTGTACTAGCTTGAGTTAGTAAAACAAGATAAACAGAAGACATAACACAGAGTAGCCAAAATACTTGCTCTAATGTTCCCAGTTCTCTCAGCTCAATGAAACTCATGTTAGGTGCATGTTCTCATCTATGTTAAAGTTGGATTGGAGAGACAGACAATTCTGTCTTTTGAGTGTAAACTGATAAAAATCCTTTTTCTCCATTTCTTAATTTTTCTTTTGTCTCCCCAACCCTCCCTACAGGGCGAAGATGAAGCTGAATTCATTATCTGTGATATGTCTGTCACTACTTTTGTTTCATACCCATCTTTCACTGGCCAGGAAGGGAGGAGGAGGCGGTGGCTTTGGGAAAGGTGGTGGCTTTGGGAAAGGCTCCGGCACAAAGTCAAAGTCTCCCCCGTCCAACCGAGGCAGCACCCACACTAACACTAATCAGGGCTCCAACTCTCAGGGTTGGTACCCCAAACAGCCTGGACAACCCAATCAAGGAGGCTACCCTCCGCAATCAGGCAGACCTGGGTATCCGGGTAGTTACCCCCAGCAGCCGGGTGGAAGAGGCTACCAGTATCCAGCACGGGGCTCCCCATACGGAGGAGGCTATGGTGGTTATGGTGGTTATCCAGGTGGATACATCAACCAAAACCCAAACAACCAAATCCTGAGCCCTCGCTATGGTGGCAGCTTTGGTTACGGGGGCCGCGGTGTTGGGGGCGGCTCTCCCTTTTCCCAATCAGTTCATGCAATGGGCGTGCGTCCCAACGATAATTCCAGAGGGTTTGGGCGCAGTGCGATGATGGCAGCAGGTGGAGGGGCTATAGTAGGAATGGCCCTGGGCTACGGTTAGGAAGGTTCCCCCGTCCTCCCTTCAACTTCCACAACTCCCAGGAGGAGTATTACTACAACAACTACATGTACAGGAAATATGGTGCGAGGTCTACCGACACCAACGACTACAGCAGAGACTACAGGTACAGCCAACTCCCTGAGACCTATGACGGCTACATGGACGCCTGCATGAAGAGGACAGACCTTCTGCCTGCAGGGAACCGACAGCCAAACAGCAAACCTGCTGCCACAACTACAACCACAACCACTGTTGTCACCTCAGGTCCGCACACTGGCACAGGCAGCAACACGGAGGAGGTCAATAGCACTGCACCTTCAACTCCCAGCCCTCTAAATCAGCCTGAAGTCAATCCTGTGCCTTCTCAGGCTGTCAGCACTGATGAAGACGATGATACAGTCAGCATCGTGGAGATCGGCTACCCAGCACTGATCAATCAGCTGAAGGTCCGGAGATGCATAGAGCTGTACATGGTTTACTCTGAAAAGTACTTGAAGAGACAAACCGGAGGGGTGCAGGGACTGGAGATGGGCTCGCGAGGGCTTTTAGCTGTGGTCACCAGTACTATACTGATGCTACTGAATAGCAACATGCTAATGCTGCTGCACTGACGCTTTCATTAGCAGTGAAAGTGATGGAGAATGTGCTAAAGGAATTAAGTAAATGGATGGAAAATTATTAGGGAGAAAGAAACCTTTTTTTCCCTTTTCTTCATTGTGTGTGAATTTCTACTTTATGTGGGGTTTTTTTGCATCCTCATGCATGTCCTTACTATTTATTCAAGGAAAGGAAAGGGAACAGTTAGACTACTAGAGAGTCACCATGTTTGCAACAAATAGCACTTCCTTTTTCCTCTTCTGAAAGAGAAATGGTCCATTAACTGTACTCTAAAACTCCAGGCTTTTGTTGGCGTTGAGGAGTCTGACCCATTAATGTCCATTTAGATTTAATAAAATAACACAGAGCATGTTATTCAACACTAACCCTAGCCATAGAAGTAAGGAGTGGCACCACCAGTGACTCATCTTTCTGTGTTTGTGATGTGTGTTTCAGAAAAAATTATTATTTATTCAAGGAAACTGGCTAGGTTGTTTTTCTTTTCTTTTTTGTCTCAGAGGACAAAGCATGTGCGAGGGTTACTTTGCACCTGTAGGACTTGCTCTGTCATGGTGATAATCTGTGTAAATACACCGCTTACAATAATGGACATGCGCTTTAGATGTAATATGAGTATATTACCAACAAGGATGCTGATATCGGAAGACTTCTAAAACGGAATGTGAACTTTAAAACGGTAACTTTAAAAACCTCGTATAGAGATCACGTCTGTCCGGGTAAAGTTAATCATTTTCTTTATTTGTCAGGCAGACTATCATCTAATTAACATTTGTGTATTTATTACATATAAGGTAATGAACTGGACAGCTTCGCGATTTACTGAATATTAGTGACTGTTTTTTAAAATACAGGACAGTAAAAAGTATAATTACGCTTTAACAGTAAAACAGTGTTGTGCTGTTTACAAATACAGTAACGTCAGTAGTGCAAATAGGCTTTTAAGCCACAGCTTAGCACTGGTTTCGGTGCATTTCTAAATTTTTACCAGGCCTGGAAATAAACTGTAGGCTACCAATGCCAAACTGATGTCAGAGTTTGAAAACAAACGTTTTGAATAAAATATTCTTTTTTTCCCCATATGTATGAAAAGACCCCAAAATTAACACTGTAAGCAGTAACTTGATTACTATGAGCTAATTATTTAAACAGCATTTGTAAAGCAATGATCCTGTCCTAAGCTTTCTGATCCATATAAAGAGTTGGTGACTGTAACCGTGATCACTATGAGCGGTTTCCACTGTGTTACAATTAGCATGACGGAGTATCTGTAATAGATCATATCTACTAATATCTTTGTATTTTAAACCATTAATGGACTTTTATCACATGAGGTCCTAACGACTAATTATTATATCTTATTCATAAGCAGACAGATGTAGATGTATGCTGTATCCTAACACTCCTTAAATTGTTACACTGGAATCAATGCAAAGCAAAGTGGGCTTTTTCTTAATATTGATGTGTGTTGTCTTAACATGTTTCCATGTACACTGCCATTGCATTGTATGGTATTTGTATGTATTTAGTGTGTTTTATATTTTCTAGTCTTTTTATAAACACACCTTCCTCTTCTGTCCAATGTTTTGCCTTTCTTCCCCCCTCTGTGGGATAGCTTGTGATTGCAGAAGTGCTCTTAAGAAGATTTAAACCCCTGATGTACTAATTCTGAGCTGAATTCATCTGCAACTGTATATGGTTGCTAAGCCTGCATATCAAGATGTGCACAGTATATTACTTAAGATTTGTACAATATCTTTTCTAACCATAGACTATGGTGACTTAAAAACAATTAAAAGGTACTCTCTGGAGTTTTAATTGCAAACAAACATCTCGAATTCAACACGACTGGACAAAACACATGATGAACACATTTCTTACCTCCATAATTCATTTGACTCGGTCATTATTCGAGACCCAGTGTGGCAAGTGGGATAATTTGAAGCTACATAAAATATAAAAAACATGTTGTGACCTCCTCCCCGTTGGTATAAAATCCTCTTTGACTTCAGTTTTGCCAATAAACGAAAAGCCTCAACACCTTTTCCTTCTTGATTTTTCCATTTATTACTCCCACGTCCGCCTCCTGCCGCCACTGCAGAGTACTGTCATGACCGCTGCATCTTTAACCACACATTTCATCACAACAAACATTTTTTTCATTAACTGTTGAATAATCTCTGACCACTATAGTGATCAAAAACCCCACAGTGTACCTTTTTTAACGTGTTGTTGAAGCCTACGTTATCTTGTGTCTGGCTTTGAATGTATTTTAAACCGCTTTAAAAGACGTGAATGTCTTTCACTGTGACGGATCACATTTGCTGTGCTGCTGGAGCTTCAACTGAATACTGAGGGATGACTTGCACTTTTTGCTTATCTTGTCAAATAAACAAATAACTTTACTTACTTGCATTTGTGGATATTTTTTTTATGACTTTTAGAATCGGGTGTGCAAGAAAGTTTTGACTGAAAACAAGCTTTATATGAAAAGCTTTCGCGAAGATGACTTGGATCTAACACATTGTGAAGTTAATCAGGGTTTCTGGTGGATTGAGCACAAATTACTTGACACCTGATTTATTATATATATATATATATTATTATATATATATATATATATATACTGATATAATAGGAACCACAAGGAAATTTACAAACTAACGCATTTACATTTGAATTTAGATTTTCATAAACATTGAGATTTTTTTAAAAGCTGGAAAATGAAATGATCTGAATCAACATATTACATTTTTTCGTGTGTATATGTATGTATGTTGTTTTTGTATGTACCCATTTGTGGGTTCCCTGTATGTTGCACGTCATGCTTTGTGTGCTTTTGATGTTATTCCCTAACAAGCTTAGTAATGGGTATGAATTACTGGCCTCTGTATATGACAACATGCTAAGTATTCAGGGGGCCTTAATAATGTAAAAAAACCCTGTTACAATTACAAGTATTTAAAAGTCTTACTTAAGTAAAAATACAAAAGTGCATGTTAAATTTGCAGAGGGTAAGACATTGGGTTGAGGGGTATGTGTGTTACGTCTGTATGTGAATATATTGATGTTTCAATTTACACTGACATCATCATAACATAGTATATACTAACTTCTACATCAAGGTATTAGTATATAAATATAAACCTCAATGTGGAAAGCATATATACATATATATGTATATAGATATATGTATGCATACATATATATACATACATATACACACACACACACACACACACACACATATATATATATATATATAAAGAGGTTCATAATAACAAACCTCTATCCCTGACTTAATTTGTCATAGATGACAAACTGCAGACAAACTCAGAAAGACTAAAAATATCAAGTATGTTGTGGCAACATTTCACATAATGAATAACAACATGAGGGCTGTGTCAACACGTCTCTGTGCTCCAGGTCTGAACCTGTAATGAAGCATGGCTACCGAGTGTGAAAGGTCCAAAGATCACTGTGCTGAATGTTGCATTCAAATAAACACCACCAGATTTTTACGATGCTTACTGCTGTAATGTAGGCAGAGAAGAAAGCAAACCGGAGCCCTGTCCAGTCTGCTGTGACATGATAGGAGGCAGCAGGCTGTTAAATGTCAGCTCACAGGCTGAGAGTCATGCAGCTCCACAGCCCCCCATCAGGTTTCCATATGTTGATAAAACACAGGCTGAACACAAACCACCAAGCTTGTGCACTTAATGGAACTGTCATGTTTTTATAATACACAGTGAGGCGTTGATGGAGGTTAAATTTCTAGTTATTATGTTAGTCATCAACAGGAGTTATAGAAGAGCCTCAAAGTGTGTGATTTGGTTAAAGAGAGAGCTCAAAGAAGTCAGAAACTAATAAATACCTTTGGACAGACCATTATTATGTATTTGGTTATGTCATACAGCAATATTATATAGCATTAGTATATCTTATCAATTGATTATATGATCACATAATCATGATCCCAAAGGCATCCAGGGACTGCGCGAAACTAATCAAGGAAGCTAACCTTTTCCCAAGCTTTGTCTGAGGGAGGGCCCAGTCCTAGACTTTGAAAACCTCTGCTCTAGACTAAAGTATCTCAACAACTATTGGATAGATTAGGATTGAATTTTGTTCTGACATACATGTTCCCCTCGGTGTAATAACCTGTAATAACTTGAGTGATCTCCTGATTGTTCTTCTTTCTACCAGCATCACCAAATTTAAATTTGTGCAATTCTTTGGTTTCTGTTTAAATATTTTCTAGACGAATGAGATTTCCATCAACCTCAGTTGTAATGTGTTTAATGGTAATTATAATGGGAAATATTAGCATGCTAAAACACACAACTAAGTTGTTAAACATTGTAATATTATACATCAGCACGTTAGCTTTGTCACTGTGAGCGTTTAGCTCAGACCACCTCTGTGCAGCCCCGCAGAACTGGTAGTGAGGCTGTTGACTCTTGGTCTTGTTCACTTAACAGCAGCGAAGTAGAAGTATTCAAGTCCTTTACTGAAGTAAAAGTAGTGATACTATGCTGTCAAAATACTCCACTACAAGTAAAAGTCCTGCATTCAAAACCTTACCTAAGTAAAAGTACTCATTGTGCAGTAAAATGTTCCCTGTTAATGTTTTATTGTATCTAATGTTTCTGGATGAATATCACTGCTTCTTTAATGTGTATGTTTCATTTTACTGCTGTTGTTATTTAAGGTTGTGCTAATGTTCAGGACTTTATATTCTGTTAGTTTAACCAGTACAATACAGCAATTCATCATCATCATCATCAAAAAAAAGTTTATCTTTTTATTTATCTTAAGAAGTAGGAGATTTTACACACCCCATAAAGGACCATGTCATTCTTCAGTTTACCAGAACAAATCAAAGTCAAAATTAATTTGGAGATACTTTGTTTTCACTGGACAGGTTGGGTATGATAAATTGTAATCCGGAAAGTAACTAAAGCTGTCAGACAAATGTAGTGGAGTAGATTTACCCCTGAGAGGTCACAGAATAGACGGATATAGCAGCATAAAATGGAAATACTCAGGTAAAGTAATAGCACCTCAAATTTGTACTGTAAAAAGTTCAGTTCTTGAGTAAATGTACTTGGTTACATTCAACCTGTGCTTATCAAGTCTCCTATACAATCGAAAACACGTATTTCAGCGACAGGTTTTGTTACAGTTTTTCTCATCAGCAGGTAACATAAGAATGGTTTCTTCTCACAATAATGTAGACAATAAAAATTTACACAAATGTTTGTTCTAAGTTCTTTTTACTTATATAACAATATCAAACATTTGTATATAAACCTCTACAAAATGGCATAAAACATGTACTTTAATAAGGTAAAGTATACAAGCAATGTACTGAAAATATAACAAGATGCAGAGCAGGCAGATTGAAAAACGCTCTAAAAGATTAAGTTATGAAGAATATACTGAGAAATGGCATTATCAAATTAAATGTGTAGCTGCTCTTAAACTCCGGCTTCTTGAGGTAGGCTTAACATGAATAAACTAATCTAATTTATTCCTGGTCTATCGTTACAGATTGACTACAGAGAATTTTTTATCAACATTTTAAATCATCACCATCATAAATATCGCCGTCACCACCACAATCATCAAAAGTACAAAAAGACTGACCACATTAAGAGAAATGGGAATGACAATAAATATCTACAGGAAGTGGTTTTCTTTGTTTGTCAGTACAGTTGCAGACTGAAATGTGGCATCACACCGGCATGTTGTAGAGGTTAAATGGGTCAAAATTCCTCTTCCTGTCTACATGGAGGGCCAAGTGTCGGGGAAACAAACTGACCACAGCTTTTCATATTTCAAGGGTCATATTTCATATTTGACTTTAAACCAAAAAATGTCTTCTGTCAGGTTGTGGGTTATTTTTAGTCAGGGTCTGTGTCTGTTTTAAGGATCCCAGCTCTGTCTCCTGCTCTACATGACTGCCACCCAGTGGCCAATCAGCAGGGACATCAGGGAGCCGATGACAACGATGATGCTGTTGTAGATGGGGCCGCTAGATGCTCCAGTGTAGTACTCCATATCTCCAGAGCCCTCTGGTTCATAGCCATAGCCAGGCCTGGGGCCGTAGCCACCGCCAACTCCATAATGTGGATAGCCATACCCTCCTCCATAGCCCCCTCCATACCCATATCCTCCATACCCTCCTCCATACCCTCCATACCCGTACCCAGGGCGGCTCAGGGCAGACCCGATCATTGCTCCTCCTATTGCGCCCGCTGCAGCTGCCCCAGCTACTTTCCCTGCACTGGGGCCACTGCTCTGGATGGGTCTGTAGGCCTGGCCACCACCACCGCCCCAGCCCCGACCTCCACCTCGGCCGAAGCCTCCTCCACCTCGGCCAAAGCCACCACCACCTCCACGCCGGGCCTCAGAGCTGGGCAACAGTGTGGCAAGGAGCAGCAGGCAGAGGGCAACTGTGAGGGAGAGTTTCTGCAGGCCAGACATGATTTTTTTTTTATGCTGTAAAAATAAGACAAATGAAAAGGAATTTTTAGGAAGATTGACTTTGGAAAAAGTATTTTCTGTTCTGTTCTGTAATGATCAGGTGATTCTGGACTTTTCAGTTCTTCACGTGGTGGAAGAAATATTCAGATCTTTCCTGAAATAAAAGTAGCAATGCCACAGCGTACTTTGTCAAAACTGTTACTGTTACTCGTAGTAATAAGTACTTTTTAAGCAAGAAGCACAATGACTTCTGACGGTTACGAAAATAAAGACCCTGACAGGACAGAAGCAGCTTTAAAAACAATTATCATGTAAAACAAAAAGTCCATCTCATGATAAAAAAAACTATCTTAGATGTTAAGGCCTTAAATTTACTTATTAAATACCAGTATGTAAACTTGCAAGCCCTGAACAATACCAATTAAGGATAAAGTGTTCAAAGTAAAAGTATTCATTATGCAAAATGTAATATTGTACATCTATAAAATATCATTGGTTTATTATTATTGATGCGTTAAATGTTGCTGTCTGAGAGGAAGGTCATTTTTTATTAATTTATACATGGTTGTTTAATTTATAAAATGCATTATATTTTAGTTTTATATAAGTTGTATCATATATTTTGAAGGCAAAATTTAGTAACAAGTAATTATAGCTGTCATATTGGTGTACCCAAGTAAACAGTACAATATTTGCCTTAAAAATAGCATAAAATGGAAAGTAAAGTGCAAGTACATCAAATTGTACTTGTACAAAGTAACTGTACTTGTACTGCTTCCCGAAGGCTGATGAGATGTTCTCATGGCAGCTTTCGTCCTGCTGTGTTATTTTTACATTGCTGATAAATTAGGAGCAGTACAGACTCTTAACCAGCTTTGAGAAACACAGTTTATACAAGCACTGTAACAAATAAACAGCTGACCTGGGATCAGATTTAATCTGGTTCCAGATCTAACGAGACCTGCTGCATCATGGTCATCAATGGACAATTGTTTGTTAGCACTGAGGTTTTGTAAATTTTAACCTAAACACTTATCTGACAGGAGGAACAGATAAATGAAAATAAAAAATAAATTACATTTAAAAGGCTATTTACAATACATCCATTACAATACCTTCTACTCTGGCAGCCATAATGTGTGTATTTCTAGTAGTAGTATATATATAATATGTAGACAGTCATAGTTGATATGACATGTTATGCATAAAATGGAAAAATCAAGAAGCAGTAAAAATGTTTGCAGTACCAAAATCAAAATATACTGTGTTGAACGTTCTCTTCCATAATGGAGACAGCATTTTTTTCCTACATAATAACAAAATGTTGTTAAGTATGTAAAGAATGCAGCGGTGAAGAGGAAGTACATTTATTTACAGTAAAAGTACTGTAATTAAACACTAGTTTTATTATGCTACACTACATTTCAGAGGTAAATACTGTACTTTTAACTTCACTAAAGTTCATTTAACAGCTTCAGTTACTTTTCAGATTGAGGTTTAACAACCTATATGATCTGTTTACAAAATATGATGCATTTTTATCAAGTATATGAAGCTGTTGAAACTGGCTCCACCTCTCGAACACTAAAGTATACATTTGAATACATCAATAATAGAATTTGTGAATACGTCTATACTTTTACTTAAATAGAAGTTTAAATTCAGGACTTTTACTTGTGAGGGAGTATTATTATAGTGTTGTAGTACTACTTTCACTTATGTAAACAATCTGAATACTTCTTCCACCACTGACTTCACCCAGTGAGCAGCATGACATCATTCACTCTGCCGTCAACAAACTACGTAGTCTAATCTGTGTCTTCTTAAAAGATGAGTTGAGCTATAATTACACCGGGGTCACTTAGT